>NC_057797.1:782990269-783290269 GCF_018294505.1 Triticum aestivum
ATTGATAAATACTGGCACCTAAGCAAACCGTCTCATCGAGGGTAATTAAGCAAAAAAAACCTTTTCTCTGCTCCCAAGTCTGAACATCTGCCGCCTTCTGTTTGCGGCCCTCCTAGTTTATGTGATAGGCTTTAAAACATAGAATTCTGCAAAACCATGTGCCGAGTACCAACGCATACGGTATTCCATCATACCAGGCTGACGGATGAAACAATCAATTGCCTCTGTTTGTATTTCCTCCTCCTTTTGGTGGAATTTAAACAATCGATGAGGTAGGAAGATAACTTCCATCTGTAGAGGTGGCCAGGCCTTTATGGCATTTATACGCGCTTCATCAGTTGAGCTCTGCGAGCAGTACTCAGAAGCTGAAAAACAACAGCAAAAATCAACTACCATAACTTCTTGAGGAAATCTGCTGGTTAACTCAAACCGCTGATTAAAACAAATAGAAAACCTTCAAACAACAAAACAACACCTGCTAATGCCATGCACTTAGGAATAATCGCAAGCCATGCACAACTGTATTAACAAAGAAAATAGGAGTGCCTCCTTCAATAAAATAAAAATGATCCAGTGCCAGCAGGCTTATAGAACATAGGCATATAATATCAAGCACATCCATGTTTACAAGCCACATGGCAGGGATAAACAAGTGGCTAACAGTAGCTGCATAAAAAGACCACGATGAATACTGACACCTAAGCAAATCGTCTCATAGAGGCTAATTAAGCAAAAAGAAACCTTTTTCTCTGCTCTCAAGTCTAAGCTTCTATAGCCTTCTCTTTGATGCTCTTCTAGTTTTTGTGATCGGCTTTGAAACGGAGAAACCTGCACAACCATGTGCCGAGGCCCAATACATACGGTAATCCGTCAAACCAGGTTGACGGATGAAACAATCAATTGCCTCTGTTTGTATTTCCTCCTCCTTTTGTTGTAGGCTACTCCTGTCCGGAATTGAAATGAGAGATGAGGTATGAAGTAAACTTTCATCCGTAGAGGTGGCCAGGCCTTTATGGTGTTTATACGCGCTTCATCAGTTGAGCTCCACGAGCAGTACTTAGAAGCTGAAAAACAACAGTGAAAATCAACTGACATAACTTTTTGAGGAAATCTACCGGTTAACGCAGATGAGATGATATTGCTGGCACAAGGCTTGTTGAGCCCATTAGCCATGCATCAAAATGGGTCAGGACTCCACATTGGAGCCACTTTAACCATGGTTTCCCACCATACTGTATCGAAATATGAAACGTCTTGTATAGGTAATTGGGTGAGTTCCCCCGTTGCATCTTCAACCAAAGACTTGAATTGAGGTCCAAGTTACCGCAAACATTTTGCGGTAATTCCAACTATGCTTGTGCTTTCGTATAGTCTTAGAATCAGCGTTTTCACAATTTTTAAGTGGCGCCTTGTGATCTTTGTAATAAGAAATTAGCAATGCGACTCTACCACGCTCTTCCACAGAATCCGTCCGTATACGAAGTGAGAAAGCCTTGCTTCCTTGTACTTTGCGACAAGAGAGACTCTTGCCTTCAAGAAGATGTCTGATGGGAGAACTGAGAAACCTGTAGTGAGAAAGTGAACATCCGGACTCCATGTCCCTGACAAACTTGTTGGATTCCTTGGCAAACCACTCAAATCTTCCAACAATAGAGGTACTCAGCACATCTTGATTTGGGACAGTGAAAGAGGGTAGCACAGCATGCATAACCTTTCTGCCTAAAGAGGGTACCATTTGCTGATGATCCCTCACCTTGCTGAGCAGATCATCACAATCCTTGATGGCATCCTTCAGTTTCTTCCTTAGGCGAAGCAACGGCACGATGGTGATGGGCATCATCCTGGTCCTCTGGAGTGCCAAATCCAGCTTTATGTGTGCCTAATGGTTTCCAGAGCTTGGTTCTATATCATTTTTTGTTTTGTTTTTCCTTGCAGGTTTATATTGTGTTTTCTTTAATTTTATCTTGATTTTTATATTCTCTTAAAAAATAAAAAAGTTCAAAATTATGAAACATGTTCAAAAATTTAAAAACATTAAGGTTATTAGAAAATGTTTGCTATTTCTTAAAAATAACAAAATTGTGAAAAATTATTTGAGTTTGCATCAACTTTACAAGAATTTGCAAAATGTTGAAAATTGCCAAAAAAGTATATTCATGTTTGCAAAAAATATTTGGAAATGTTGAAATTTTTTACTTAAAAAACTGTTAAAAAAATTGAAAAGTAATTGATGCTTTCAATGAATGTTCAGTTTTTTTAAATATTCGTGTTTACAAAAAATTTGCATGTTATCAAAAAATATTGGTGTATTAAAAAAATATTCAGAATTGTGGAAGAAAATTCTTTTGAAAAAAATCATTTTGTCTCAAAAGATGTTTGAACATTTGAAAAATCATCAATTTTTTAAACTGTTCGTGTTTGCAAGAAATGTTCACAAATTTGAAAATAATTTTCATAGATCCAATAAACCATGTTTTTCCAAAAAAAGGATAGGAAAAAACGGTCGCTTCAGGAACCGAGTCGCTATATTGCGACAATCGGCTGGACCAGTCAGGCCGCTCCCCGCTCCCCTGTGCGGCAATCTGAAATTGGATGCGCAAAGCGTCCTATAGGACCTCCCCTTGAAGGCAGTTGTGTCCGTAGGAGAACTGATGCATCTCTTGTGGTGGCCTAGATTTGGAATGGGGCAGGCACAAATATTTTCAACTCCCATTGCGAACCATTTGGTCGTTTCCTTCTTTTAATGTTCAAACCACATGAGGATCAAATTGAACAACTGCTATCCAATCGCAGGCGGAAAGAGTACACACAGAATCATGCATTGGATTGCTGGGTGAATCACATACGTAGACTCTGTCTTTGAGCAGACCAAGCCAAGAACTGCGGCACATAGAACCGATCGAAGGGAGTGTAAACTGAGAGGATCAGGTTTCAAGATATTTTGAATCCCACAATATTGGTAGTTTTGGTAACAACACCATTGATTTAGTCTGAGGTTACCTATAAAAGAAACATTTGGTGTGAGGAGATGGCGCCACACCATTGATCCCCTCGAGCTGGGTGGAGAGCGCCGGCCACCGATGCTTGCCATCCCGGACGCAGCGCCCTCCTTCCTCCTCCTCCTCCGGCATCCCTCCACTTTCTCTCCCGTTCTCCGCAACCGCAACATTCATAAGCTGCCGTCGCTTGTCCTCCATATGGCATGGTCGTTCTCCCTCGCGCCGCCAAACGCTTCCCTCGCTTCTGGCCTGAGCCTCTGCCGTCGCTGCTGCCGAGGTGCACGCTACCTGTTCGACCGCTGGTCCGCTCTTCTCCTACCTCGACGCCGGCGGGTGCCGCGCCTCGTCTGAGGAGTCAGTAGCTTGCGCTGCATCGCGCCGGCTGCCCTCGTTCAGATTTGGGGTCTGCTCCACCTCAGCGGCGCCCAGCCTCTTCCGTTCTGGGAGCTGTCGACCAAGTGCCCTCAGGGTGTTCGTCCCAAGGTCTAGCACCACCCGCGCGGGATGAGCTGCGCCCTGGTAGGCACGACATGGTTTGAGCCGGTCCGATGCGGCTGGGTGATCTGTCATCACAGTCTGCACCCATCTTTGCCAGCCTAGGGGCGCAGCTTCGGCTGCGGTTTCATGTACGTGCAAGCTCCGGCAATGATGTGTTGCTAACCTCCTTTCGAAAAAAAAAGTATTGTTGCTTTGCTGGGGGATGCGGCTCCTTCAGTTGGCTCCTCGAACATTTCTTCTCGTCGGTATGTTGTCTCGTCTCCTCAGGATCCAGGCGGGTTTCGCCAACCTCTGTTTCCCCGATAACTGCCATACGTGCGGTGTATTAGGTGGTTGTATCGCACGTCCTGTATGGTACGGAGACGACCCCGCTCACACGACCGTGTCCGGACGCGCGCAGCCACAACCCGTACGTCCGGTGCAGCGTGATCGCCCCGCACGAGCACGTCCGGGCGAGCGAGCACGCGGCCCGCACGACCCGTCTCGGCCGTCGCCCCTCCCCGCCTGCGAGCCACACGCCCCGCGTGTCAGTAACCACGCGTCCCGCCGCGATTGCCATGGCCCGGACCCTCTTCAGTTGCCATGTTGCTCAACTGCAGTTGCCATGTTGCTGAACTACAGTTGCCATGTCGGACAACTACAGTTGCCATGGTTGCTCAACTGCAGTTGCCATGGTTGCTCAACTGCAGTTGCCGTCTTAGGTCAAGTGCCGGGATGCCATTTTTGGGCAACTGCAGTTGTTGCCATGTCGGACAACTACAATTATCATGATTTTGGAAACTTTAAGAGTTGCCACCTACTAACACTGGACAGTTGCCATGTAGCACTAAAAAACATGGCAAAAAACATGTTGCGGGTAAAAAAGAGAGTTGTCATCTGCTTACAAGCACGCTAGGGTAGTTGCCATGTATCCTGCAAAACACATGGCAACTGATAGCTTTTATTGTGTGGGAGAGGAGACGGGAGGGCAGTTGCCATGTATCCTGCAAAACACATGGCAACTGATGGCTTTTGGTGTGTGGGAGAGGAGACGGGCATGTGGGTGACGGTGGTATCTTTAGGAGTTGCCACCTACTAACACTAGACAGTTGCCATGTAACGCTACAAAACAGACGTGGCAACAATAACATGTTCGGGTAAAAAAAGAGTTGCCATATGCTTACAATCACAAATAGGGCAGTTGCCATGTACCCTTCAAAAAACATGGCAAATGACAGCTTATGTGTGGGAGAGTGGGTGAATGACAGTCGTGGGAGATGGGTAACAGGAGTGGTGCGTGGCGTGCGGGCGCGACAGCAGTTCCATCGCACGCCCCGACTGGCGAACGTTGGCCGTGGAGAGAAAACAGGCGTGTGGGCGAACTCCCCCACATGCCACACACACGAGTGGTCCTACGTGACACATAAAATCAACTTTTTATGCCAAGATTCGTGCAAAAGACGTTGGACAATGATGTAGGCGTGTGGGCGAGTTGGTTAACGCCCACACGTGTGGACGTTAATATTTCCGTAAAACATTGGTTTGCATTCAGGTTCTGGAAAATTGAGTCGTCATTTCATCTGGCATACTCAATACTCATAGGCTGGTTTCACCCTGTAGACTGTAGTAGTGAATACACACTCTATCCTTTTCCCTTGAGCTAGGAAGTACTAGCAAACATAGCACCCGGATTTCGCACTGCAAACCAGACCGAAGCTCAAAGAAACACCAGGCGGTCCTGCAGCTAGCGACATGGTTACAGTAGTCTTCACCAGACAGTGCCCACCTGTAAGATAACGAAATCATGCATGGTTTGAATCGGAAGTGGATTCTCTCAAATAAAAGCAAAAGGAAATGGACCACAGTTTATACGCAGTACTCCTACAAAAACCTAGTACTAAGTGACGGGCCATATCAAGTACTCCTCATGTCCCATAATGTAAGACATTTTTTTGACACTACACTACCTTACATTATGGGATGAAGGAAGTAAATATTTAGCTTTTTCTGTGCGCTACAGGACCTGATGCCTACTTTGAGCATCTACGTGGTTATCTGTGACCTACTGTTGTCCAACCATTCATGCATGATCCATTTAATGAAACCATGAACTGGAACTTCTTGCAAGTTTTACATCTTTACAGGGGTGTGGTTAGTTCATTTGTAGTTGGGCTGAAACCTGAAAATAACACCAGTGAACTACTTCAGAGAAACGGAGGAGTTTGCCTTGGGTACAAGTACAGGTTTGCTACTGAAAGAGAAGATGATGCACATAGAACCCAAGTGGAAAAATAGAGGAAACAGAGGAGTTTGTGTGTGGACGCTTCAAAATAGCGCCGCCTAGCCGAGGCTACCGGCCGCCCGACGCAGCATCGTCCTTCCTCATCCCTAGTCCTCGGCATGGCCGCTTCCCCTGTCTCCTCCGCATCTCCCGTCCTCCTCACCTCTTCCATCACCCCTCTTCTCTCCGCCGCTTCAGCTCAACATTTGCTACTTATAAGCTCGCTGCTCGCACCACCCCGCCCTGTTCAACCTGGCTGCCGATACGTGCCTCTGGTGTTGCTGCCGCGTTTCACTTCGTGTGAGAGAAACGTGATGTCCTTGGCATATGCGTTTCAGTTTTCAACTTTAACAGTCTGATGTGCAAGTTTAACATCTTTACATGGGTTGGACTTACACCTTAAAGTATTGTAACACAAGTTTATTATGTGTAGGAAGAAACAGCCGAGTCGAACGAAAAGTTCCTATGCTGAACTTCATTTTATATAGGCTGAATATAGTTTGCCTTCATTACAAATACACATTTGCTAGTGAATTGGAAGATAATTCACCACGGAGCACACTTTTAATTAAGAAAAATAAAATAAAGCCTTGTGTAGAGAAAACTAGTCATAGGTCAATATAGATACTGATTCATCTTGTTTTATGTGAGTGAGCTTCATCTTGTTTTCCTCCGATTCGCACCACTTCTTCAAATCAGGACATCCGTAGATCTCAAGTTTTTCGAGCTTGGTGAGTTTTTGTATGCTCTCCGGCAAAGACCTGATGCCTCTACAACCGCTAGTAGAAAAAGGGTCAAATGTTCATCCCTTTAGCCCCGGTTTATATTTGAGCCGACACTAATGTGATCATTAGTACCGATTCGAATGGCTATGCATTAGTGCCGGTTCGTAATGAACCTTTAGTACGAACCGGTACTAAAGGGGTGGTGGCAGGCTGGCGTCAGGCCAGGGCCCCACGAGCCTCTTTAGTGACGGTTTGTGACACAAACCGGTACTATAGGTTACCGGTTTGTGTCACCAACCGGCACTAAAGAGTCTTAACCTATAGTCCCGGTTGAAGACACAAACCGGCACTATAGGGCAATTTTCAAACTCTACCCCTCCCCCCCCCCTTTATCGCCATTTCAGTTTTGAAAAAATCAAAAGAAAATGATAAAAACTTCAAAAAATAAAATCCTTCGAGAGGTAGTTATATTACTACATCTACTAGTTAGGAAAATTTGAAAACTTAAATTTGGACATGTTTTGCAAAAACTGTAGGGAAAATGTAAAACGGCTATAACTTTTGCATACGATGTCGGAAAAAACGTATAATATATCAAAAAATTCAGCATGAAAATCCACATCCGATGGAGACGGCCTATGGCCTGTTTGCAATTTTTTAGAATCCTCAAATTCCAAAAGGAAAAAAAGATATGGTCAAATTTCAGTTTTTTTTAAAAAAATTGATTAAATCTGGTCAAACTACTTATTCAAGAAGTATTAATGCTACTACATAATTATTCAAGAATATTAGTGTTGCTAAATAATTATTTCAATTTTTTGAATTTTGGTCAAATCTGGTCAAACTATGGTCAAACTGTGGTCAAATTTATTCAAGAAATATTAGTGTTACTAAATAATTACTGTTTTTTAGAATAATAGTTTCAAATTCAAACGGTGAAACGTGTGACCTAATGCTTAAGCTAAACTGCTGAGGGTTAATAGGATTGACAGCTTACATTTGTCAGGAAAATAACAAGTGCAGACTCGGAATGTAGGGGGAATAGAACTCCGAAGTTAAGCATGCTTAGGCTGGGGGAGTGAGAGGATGGGTGACCGGCCGGGAAGTTAGGCGATTTGGAATGAGTGATCCACACTTGAGCAGTTAAGAGAGGTGATTAAAGACTAAATCATCAAATAATTCAGAAAAATTAAAAATCGAAAAAAATTAAAAAAATTCCAAAATTTTAAAAAAAAAATTCAAAAAAAACTTACCGGTACTAAAGGTCCCCCATACCAGGGCGCGAGCTCATGCCACGTGGTGGCACTTTAGCGCCGGTTCGTGCCGAACTGGTACTAGGGGGGGGGGGCTTTAGTGCCCACCCTTAAATGCCGGTTATGGAACCGGCACTAAAGGCCCTAACGAACCGGTTTTAAGACTCCGTTTTCTACTAGTGAACCTTCTATCTCAAGTTTCTCGAGACGTGTTAAGTCCATGACCCAATGTATCTTCAGATGCGTAACAGAGGGCAGATGTGGGATGATGTCAGGGGAGACTGTCAGATCAGAACAACTCTCGATCCTTCAAAAATGGAGGCCAAAGAGGTGGCGAAGCAGTCTCCATTGCTGCATGGGTAGCTCACTGTATTCAACCGTCAGACCAACTGCAGTGGTTAATCCTGAAGAAGAAGAAGAAGAAGAAGAAGAAGAAGAAGAAGAAGAAGAGGAAGCACCGGTGCTTGACATTGTACACTCTCCCCATGATGACAGCACATTATCACTCCCTCTTATCTCCAAGTTGCCAACTTCTCTAGGAAGAAGCGGCCCCATCCTCAACTTGGGGCAATTATTTATGCTCAACACAGAATACGCAATCGACATGCCACTGGAGTACGACGCACTCAACTCTTCTACATGTTCCATATCAGTTAGTGTCACCCTGTTCTGTTGGCTGACCCATGTTGGCAAGCCGACGCCATTATAACCCATTATCGCCAAGCTATGTAAACTTTTCGGTGGCACTAGTTTCTCCAACAAGACTTTATCATCCACAAACCTCTCTGCACCTTCGCTCCATGACAACTCCAATGCTTGGAGATTGTTTTTTGCCATCAACTTTATACTCTGAGCCTCTTCTGCGGACTTCACATTTTCAAGCCAGACTATTTCCAACCTCTGAGGATTCGTGTCCTTTAAGCAGACAAGATTGCTGCTCGATTCACCATCTCCAACGCGCACCTTAAAACGTGGTAATGATACAAAACTGGTACTAGGATGAGGTACAAGTTCTTCACGAAGACGATGGCAGCCCTTTAAATATAGGGTCTCCAAACTATCATTTCTATCCATACTTTCTGGTATCGTCTTAATATTTGTGCAGTACGAGAGGTCCAGTGTGTGCAGCTTTCTCAGGTTACAAAAACTTTCTGGTAGATAAGTAATACTATCATTCCAAGACAAGTCCAAATGCCGCAGGTGTGAAAGGGCACTGTCACGGTCCATAAAACTGCTATTTTCACCTTCTCGAAGGCAGTTACTTAGATTTAAGTATTGTAGACTAGTAAGGCCATCTAGGGATTCTGGTAGCCATCCTCCTTGGCGCGACGGAATCGGACGGTGCCTTAATTCAGCTTCCTTTTATCTTGTCTTTTGAGGGCTGGCCTGCGTGCCATGACTAGCTCGTTAGCCATGTATGCGAACCTTTCTATTTGCTGCTCTGCTACTGTGTTGGCTTAGATGTTGATTGTGATACTTTGTTTGATGGCTTTATTTATAAAGTTGGGCGTATGCCTTTTATCTAAAAAAATTCAATACGATAACAACGTGATAAGTTCAAATATTGCAGGTCCGTGACGCTCCACATGAACTAGTGGTTGGGGCGCCACCCGCGGCGCCACTTGAGAGGAAGTTGTTTGTATGTTTTTATTTTTAAAAAAATATATGTAGTCCTCACCTCCATCTAGAAAAGTATTTAAAAGAAATCCTCACCGCCATCTAAAAAAAGAAGTAAAAAAGAAAAGAAAAAATCACCAACGCAGCCTACCAGCGAGTGCAACTTTACGTAACCCTCCATTTAAAAAAAATATGTGGGGTCATCACCTCCATGTAAAAATAAAAATATATTTTAAAAAATTCCTTACCTTCATATAAAAATAATATTCCAAAAGATTTTTCATCGCGGCCAACCCGCTTGCGTCATGTGGTGTATCTGGTTGGCCACCCTTCACGCGTAGCTTACTGGGTTTAATTTGCTATCCAATGATGTATACTACATTCGTCAATTTGAATTTTGGCGATGAACTAGTGATGTACTATACTATAAAAAAAACTATGAACAAATAAATGGCAGAGTAGTTACACAGCATAATTTTTTTTTTGGAAAAGGAGCTACACAGCATTGATGATAAGAAAATAGAGTAGAATGTTGATTCAAAAAAAAAGGACACAATGTTTTTCTTTTGTTGTCACCGTGAGTCGGGAGGCAGTGGTGCCAGTGCCACTGCCACACCATGGCTCGCCGCGTCTGAGACCGGCGCAGCTGGCGTACTCCCACCTCCTTCTCCGCATGCCCCCCCTACCCGTCCTCTCCTGTTCTCCCTAGTGTGCACGCCACCTGTTCGATTGTTGGTCCGTCCTGCTCCCTCGACGACTCAGCAAGTGCTGCGCTTGCGCCGCATCACGCTGACTGCCCTCCTTCCCATTTAGGATCTGCTCCACCTTGGCGGCTCACCAGGTCTTTGGTTCTAGGAGCTTTCGAGCGGGTGCCCTCGAGGTGCTCGTCCCAAGGTCTGGTGCCATCCTCACGGGACAAGCCGCTAAGCTTCCTGGTGGTGCCGTGGGCCCTGAGCTGAGCTAGTTTGCGCACAGCGGCTGGGTGAGCCTGGTTCATGCCCTCGCCGTCAGCACCGGCCTCGGGGCGCAAGTTCGGCTGCCTCTACTCCGCCAATGCTGCATCGTGACATGCCTCCCTGGATCGCCGCTTCGCCTTGGACGTTTCTCCTTGGCGGTATGTTGCCCTGTCTCCTCTGGACCGAGCAACCTCTGTTTGTATTCAGGTTCTTGAAAATTGCCTCAGTTCATTCGACTTACTAATAGGCTGGTTTCACTCTGTAGTAGTAAATACACACCATAACCTTCACCTGGGAAAAATGTAGCATAGCACTCGAATTTCCCGCAGCAAACAAGAGCTAAGCTCAAAGAAAAATTAGGTGGTCCTGCAGTTGGCGACATGGTTACAGATTTGCAGCAGTCTTCACCAGGCAGTGCCCGCCTGTAAAACAATGTATTACGAAACAAAAGGAATCATAAACGGAAATGGATTCTCTCAAATAAAAAGCAAAAGGAAATGGATAGTAAAACATTATTTTCCCGGCGTGCTGCACCGACCACAGTTCTTACACAGTACTCCTACAAAAACCTGGCAATAAGTAACGGACCATAACAAGTAGTAAATCTGTAGCTTGCTCCCTGTACTCTTGATGTACTTCTCTGCACCCTGCACCTTTTAGCTACAGGACTGATGCCTATACCTCAAGTATCAATACAGTTAATTTTCTTTTTGTGTGTGCAAGTTTACCATCTTTACATGCATGGGTGTGGTTAGTTCATAGTTGGGCTTCAATCTTAGATATAACTGGAGTTTATTAGGTGTAGAAAACAACAACAAGTGGAAAGAAAAGTAGTTCACATATTGAACTTTATTTTGTAAAGGATGAACTATAGTACCTGGCTAATTCGAGCATATATACCTGGCTGTTCCACAATCATTCATGAGCAAAATATTATGATGCTGCCAACTGTCCGTTGTTCAAACCACTTCAGGGTCGAAACCAAGCAAATCAAATTGAAAAAGAATGAATATGGGCAATAGAAGCCCAAATACTGACTCCTTTTGCTGAAGAAAAGGGGCAAGAACACACACACGACAGCAATCAGGATACTTATTAATTAAGAGAGTTACAAGCACACGCAAAAACGTAAAAAAAAAACATAGAAGCAGACCATAACAGGGGTACTGCCAATATATTTCAGGGGAAAGAGTATACAGCCAAAGGGAAAAAAAACTTGGGTGATTCAGGTTTGGGGAAGGAATAAAGAGGAGGGACTAGTCGCATTGCCTTGCTCAACGCCTTCATCCCGTAGGGAGGGAGCTCAGCTTAAGCAGGTGAAGATGGTGTAAACTAAACTAGTATGCCCGATGGTCATCCCTGTTTCTCTCGTGTTTCTGGTACATTGCTCACCTACCACTTATATGTGTGCGGAGCTGCTGCCGGTTTCAGCCAGATGGGATGCAGGTTCGGTTTACATGTTTTCAGATATAAGCAATCTAAGCAAGGAAGGGTTCAATAATAAACATACAGAACAAGGGCTAGTTACTTTGAGGGGAGGAATCACATAACATATATTCCGTCCGTACGTACCGAAATATAGGACATCTTTTCAGTTTAAATTAAAATTTGAACTGCAAAAGCATCTTATAATTTGGTACAGAGATAGTAGTAGAAAGGTTGTGTGCATCACTCGATGCAGGGGCTGAGGGCATTACCCTCTTTTCAGAAGAAAAAGAAAGAACATATAGTATCACGTCAGCACTAGCATGTTACTACGAGTCAAAGTCTGAGACAAGTTTGAGTGCAGCGCACGCATCCTCCATATAAGATCACCCATTCACAAATGTAGTACTAAAAGTAGCAAAACACACCAAATCGCCAAATCCATCGGTATACGAGGTGACTTTGAATTTGAAATTCCGGGGTCTGCTTCGCCTTCACCCTGTGGGAGACATCATAATTCCGGTGTTCTTCCGGAGTTATGATGTCCTTCGGGCGGGACGAGCTGGTAAGCATCATGGTGGCGATCGCGCGCAGCGGCTGTGAGCTTGGATTGCGCCGTCGGCTCCCATCTTTGCCAGCCTCGGGGCGCAACTTTGGCCATGGTTTCATGTCCGTGTCAACTCTGCCAATGTTGTGTCGTGACTCGTGATGAGCTGCCTCCCAGGATCACCGCTATGTGCCGGGTGGCGGGCCACTTGAATTGTTCTAAAAACCCTGCATGCACCTATAAAAACAAATGTATTGCGAGATGTAAGGAATCATGCATTGCATGGTTAGTAAAGGAAAAAAAAATGCCTTGATATCTGTACGTACATGATCTACTTTGATGACACGAAGGCTGGGATGGTTTCGATGTTGGTCCACTGCACGCTTCATCACCTCATTCATCGACTCAAAGGAGAGAGCATTGGATGTTATTTCCACTTCCACTTTCTGAAGTGAAGGCAGGTTCCCCAACGTTGATGCAGCAAAGTCAGGATCAAAGTCAAAATTGGCATCAAAGTGAAGGAATTCCAGTGTGGGCATAGCGCCTCTTAGAAACTTGGCTGGTACAGACGTGCGAAAGTACCTCAACCTCGGGAATGCACCGGAACGACCAGTGATGCTGAGGACCACTTTCGACGGCAGCACCAGCTGCAGACTACTGAGCTCTGGCAAAGCACCAAGAATATCCAAATCCTGATCCTCCTTAGACTTGAGGCTCACAACTAAGTGTGAGAGCATTGGAACACGGGAGACGTGAACCCACGCCGGCAGCCGAGTGGATGGGATGCTTAGATGCAACTCACGGAGTTGTTGAGGCGGATCAAAGTTTCCCCAGTTGAGCTCGTCAACACGAGATGGTGGCCAAGGAAATCCCACAAGTCTTAGGACTTGGATTTTCTCTAGTTTTTTCAGAGACTGCACCAAAGCTCCCGCCTCGTTCACATCCAACTGGTTAATCCGAATCTCGAGCTCCCTCAGCTCTGTCAGTCTGCCCAACCCATCCACAAAGTCTGCCGACGTGTCAATCGCGCCCAGCCGCAGCTCTTCTAAGGATGTAAGTTTTCCCATCCCGTAAGGCATTGCTGTGTCTCCATCAGCTCGCAGGCACTTGAGCTGACTTATCTGAGTAACTTCCCAGGGCAATCCATGGACCCTGGTCCCCCTCAGGTCCAGTGTCTGCAAATAAATTAGCTCACCAATGTCTTCCGGTAGCTTCTTGATAAGTGTGTGATATAGTCCGAGGTACCTCAACAAAATTAACTTCCCCAGAGGAGAAAGATCGCCATCAAGCAATGTGCATTCTTCGATAGCAATGACACGCAAGAGCTTAAACCTTGAAAGTGATAGTTCCACACTAAAACGACACCCCGTGGTATTAAATGACCTCAGACTTCTCGAGCCAATGTTAGCCAGAGGGTCGCCGTTCTCCGTGGTCCACTTTTGGATACCTAACCTGCGAGCCTGCTTGCTTTCAATAAGAGAGTATTGACTGCTTCCATCCTCTATGGTAACAAAATTTTCTATAGCTGATAAGGAACAGATCATATCAAAAACCAAGTAATGGACACGGCAACCAACAATTGTCCCATAATCTGAGTCATCCTCCACTGGCATGACCACGCTGCTATCTATGAGTTCCTTGAAGTATCCATCTCCAATCTCAAATAACCCTCTTCCTGGTTCCTCAACAATTAAACCTTCGGCTGCCCACTTCCAGATCAAAGTTTCTTCCGTTATTAAATAGTCCTCCGGAAAAACCTGCAGATGCAATAAACATGCCCTCAGATGATAAGGCAGATTATAATAGCTAGACAATAGTATCCTCCGTGTTTCATCGACATCTCTATTGCCTCCAACTGCAGACCCAAAACTAACATTGGTGTGCACCTTAGAGCAATAGTTCCTTGGTTTCCTCGCAAACAAACTAGCCATTGTGATGATAGCTAATGGTACACCACCACATTTCTGTAAAAGCTTTTCAGGTACCTCCGGCACGACACGAGGGACATTGTCTTTGCCACCAAATAATCTTGTATTAAACAATTCTCCAGAGTGCGAATGAGAAAGTGCTTTTAGCTTGTAAACATCACCAGCATTGACAGCAACTTCCAAAAGCCTTGTGGTTATGACTACTCTACTTCCACATCGAGTATCTAAAGCATCCTTTATAAATTTCCATGACTTCACATCCCATATATCATCAATAACAATGAAGTACCTATACACAAAGCAGCACAAGAGCCATGAATTAGTAAATCTACCTAGAGCACAATATTTTTGTTCCGTCCTGTTTTGAGAAACATACGGGTTGTCCAATGAATAACTTTTAGAGCATCTAAAAAAACAGATTATAGATTTCTTGTCTGCGTGGTTGATATGCTTGTCTTTTATATATGGGTTAATTAGATAAATGACACTTCAATTATGCAGATTCAGATAAATGTTGCTACAAGTTCTCACTTTGGGAAAATGTAACTACAACTTTGCATCACACCAATATATGCCACTATCCAAAAATAATAATAATAACAATGCCCTTGTCTTCCTCTCCTTCATCGTGCCACGCCTGCTCCTTTGCTTCCGCTGGTGAGAGGCAGCAGATGAGTAGGTGTGAGCGGAGGAGCAGGTGTGGCATGATGGAGGAAGGGAGCAAGGATGAAGAAGACCAAGGAAGAAGACAAGGGCATTTTAATTTGAATTTTTTGCATAATGGCATCTATTGGTGTGATGCAAAGTTGTAGTTGCATTTTCCCCAAAGAGAAGTGGAAGTGACATTTTTCTGAATCTGCATAGCTGAAGTCGGATTCATCTAGGACGATGATTCTGACTATGTAGTCATCTGAGTTTACATTTCCATGGACTTGAATATAACAATGGGTGGACTATATTGGCTGGGTGCTGCAGATACTGAGAACACTCCTGATACTTTAAAAGAAAGGGTGGGCGTGGATAGTGTGGTGCGTACCTCTTGCTCCCAATTACTCTCCGGATTATATTTATAAGCAGCTTTGCATCGAACGTTGATCCAGTGAGACTCCTGTACTCCCGCTCGTCAATTTGAAGGAGGATGTCCATGAGAACTCTCTTCATGTTGGGATCCTGAGATACGGAAACGAAAACCGTATCATGAAGCACTTCTTTGGGAACTGCTTTGGCAATTGCTTTCGCAAGAGTTGTCTTGCCCGATCCTGCCATTCCAACTATGGAGACTATCTTCAGCTTGTTATTGTTGTTGTCCCAATCGTGTCCTTTCAGCTGCCTTATCACCTCTTCCACTTGAGCTTCGATGCCAATAACTTCTTCCGACTCTTGGAACAGATCCAACAGGGGAGGATCAACGTTATCTGTGGCTTTTGGATAAGCAGCAACAATCCGGTCATCAACCTTGTACTTCTCACGTCGGCTGGCCACACCTTTGACCTTTTCCCTGATCTCATTGATGACCTTTTCCCTGTTCTCATAGATGAAGTCAGTGTCGTTCACGAGGAAGAAGAACGGGGTCTTCTCGGACAAGCCTCTTATCTCTTCCCCTGTTAAGGAATCGATCATATCCTCCACATTATACGAGAGGTCTCTTACTTCCTTGGCCCAGATCATGACCACAGCATCCAGTTGAGCCTGTTCCCTCCTCGCCAAGTCATGGAGGACAGCTTGCATACCCTCCAGCTCCTTGTAGAGGGACTCGATGTTTTTTTTTATGTCCATCCGCAGATCGTACTTGTCATTGAGGAGCTCCAGGATCTTGGGGAGGAGGGAGCTAAAGGCACCCGTCACAAGGTTGGCTGATTGTGTGCGATGCTTCAGAGGAGTGGAAGCACCATCTTTTCTCACATATCTGTTAAGATCGAAGGGAAAATGTTGAAGAAATGGGCATGGTAAGGGCATACAAATATTAACCGAATGCAATGTTTGGCCTCTCAGAAAAATATTCTTATTTTTTTGTGGGTGGTCTCAGAAGAATATTCGTACCTGGTATTTACTAATGGCTTGTGCACGCGTTCCTCCAAATATTTGATCTTTTTATTGCGATATTCAATTTCATATGGGTTTTCAACTTCTTTTTCAGGAAAAAAAGATAGAACAGATGGCTGTTCCACCGATCTTTCCCTCTTCTTTTTCTGTCGGTCTCGAATCTGGTGTAGCTTTTCCTCCACTTCTTCAGCTATGCTACTCTTATTCCCACTGCCACAAGAAATCACATCAGACCATTGTGAACTGTTTATTGAAGAGTTCATGTGATTGCTTATGCGAGAGTATGATGCAGACTCGGCAGCTTTCATGCCGAATTTATCAACACCCCCGCCCCCACGTTTTTCTTCAGTCGCAGTTCTCTTATCATCCACACCATAGGAAATCATATCTACGAATTGTACTCTGCTTATAGGAGAATTCGTGTGATTGCTAACTGCGGTCACCAATTTAGACTCGGCATCGTTAATGTCCAATTCATCAGTACCCCAGGTCCCAAGTTTTACAGAGACCTCTGTAAGGCCTGTTAAGTGACAGAAGCCAGCAGTTCCAAAGGTATGTGGTTTCCATTTGCTTGAATTGAACCCTATCACGAGCTTTTGGACTCTGGGCATTGCTCCTTGTACAAAAAACAGGCATGGTTCAGCGCACATGAACTTGAAGTACGTGAGTGCTTGGAACCCCCCCTTGTCAATGACGATGCATCCTCCGGAAATTGTGTGGATATATAGGGTGAGAGCAGTGAGGGCAGGAACTGTCTGGATATACAGGCTGAGAGCAGTGAGGGCAGGCAGTCCTTTCAGGAGATCAATATCTTCCCTCAACAGCCTTCTAATTCCAATCTTTAGAATGCTGAGTTTGTTGAGCTCTTCAAACCACTTTGGGAGGCTGAAGAAGACGCAACAGCGCCACGACAACTCCATCCTGCGAAGAAGAAGGCCTGGAGGAGGAAACCCCATGCTGAAGCCATCCTCAGGAATATTTACACACGAGGAGCCTGAAGCAGCTGGTACCAGAGTTAGGGAATGACAGAAGGTGAGTTTCTCGAGAATCGAGCCTAGGAGTTGCACATTCTTTGCCAGTTTTTCTGCTGGCCCCACTGTAGACCATGTGAGCTGAAGATCCTGAAGATTGGTCAGCCGACCAAGATGTAATACATTCTCTTCTGAGTGACTGCCGATATCAAAATACCCCAGAGTGCGAAGAGATGTCATGTGGGCAGCTACACTGGGCAAAATATACTCGCTCCGAAGGCGGATGTGCAGTAATCTCTTCATATTAACAATATCTGATGGAACTTCAGATAAACTTGCATCAACTTGCAATGTCTCCAAGTGTTGCAGCCATTGAATCTTGTCTTTGTCTGGAAGCTTGACGGTGATATTACATTCAATCTCGAGATATTTGAGAAGAAAAAGCTCCCCCATTCCAGAGAGGTCAAAACTCTCGTTGTCTTCATCAGCCCAAATATGAAGAATCAAAACTCGCAGAAGTCCATAGTCTGTAATGGAAGGTACACACTCAACGAAACCCCAAAATATAAGTGATCGAACTTGGGATGTTACAATGCTTTCCGGTATGTATGCACTTTTTACCCCTCCAAACTGGACGGACAACCGGCGAACTTTGTCAGGAAGTGCTACAGTTGATTGAAAATAGTCCACAGTGATGACAAAATTCTCCTCCATGGATTTGTGCCTAATAAAATCCAGTACAATCTGGTGAACTGTACATGACAACACCTCGCCGTTAGTACTGGTGTCCACGGCTTGGACCATTCCTTTGCTGACAAGCTCATCAAAGTAACCCTCAGCAATTTCTTCTGTGTCTCGCCCTTCCACGGCATTGAGAAAACCTTCAGCGACCCACTGCTTCACCAACACATCCTTCTTGATCACGTAGCCCTGTTGATACATGTTCAGATATAGCAAGCATGTCCTCAAACGAGGTGGAAGACTGTTGTACATAAGGCTGACAAGATCTTTCATCCCTTCGGAAGTGGACGACAAAGAATCTTGTATGTGTTTCCACTTTTCCCTTGCGATGTTTGATTCGCTTGCCAGCAGACTAGCTATACTTACAATTGCTAATGGCAAACAACCACATTTCCTGATAATCTTGTACGAATCTTCTTTGATATCTGTTGGACATGCATCTTCAGAGCCAAACACTCTACCAAAGAATAAGTTTCTAGACTGGTGATCATTAAGAGGTGCCATCTTATATATATGGTCTGAGTCATAACTGCAGCATGCCAATGCTACATCATCAAGTTGTGTGGTTGTTATTATTCTGCTGCAATAATCACCACGTGGAAAAGCACGGCTAATAATATTCCATACTGATGCGGTCCATAAATCATCAATTACAATGAAGTACCTACATAATTTTGGATGTTAGATGGGCTTAAAACAAATTAATAAATACCTCTGTGAAGGGGAAATATATATTGCAAATAATTAAATATGATACCTATTATTTTCAAACATAATGTGCTAAATTTCAGCACATGCCCCTATCACTGTTAATATCTATGTGTTGCTTATTAAAGGTGCATGACATGTGAACCAGAAAAAAAGGAAATTCATGCCAGAGAACCATAACCAGTAGAATTTTCATGGCCACATAATATGTACCCCTTTCATTTATTTATTACTTTGCATATTAGTTTTGGCTTAAGTCAAACTTTAGCCGTCGGCGGTGGGGAGAGCCTCGTGTGCGGCGGAGGGGCTCGAGCGTGTGGAGGTGCACAGCGCCGCCGTTTCCCATCCAATCCTGCGAGGCAGGTGGCCGGCAGGCTGCGTCCCTTCGAGGGGATGCGCCGTTGACGAGAACCGGCACCACGCTGGCGAGAGGGGTCTCGCCTATTCTAATGTCGTGAGCGTTTTTGTTTGGCTTTTATCTGTTCTTCCTTGTTTTCCTCAAAAAAAAAAATCTGTTCTTCCTTGTGGTGAAGGTGAGCGTGGCTTGCTGTTGTTCGTCAACCACTCCGTCTCCATTCCCTGACAGACTCTTTTTGGTTCCTGTGAGTGACTTGCTGACGTGGGCGCGTGTCTTTCTGTCCAGCTGAAGCTGCTGGCCGCCAAGGATTTGATCGCGGCCAACTTGAATGGGGCTTCTGACCCGTTTGCAGTCATCACCTGTGGCGAACATAAGCGTTTCAGGTGTCTTTCTTGTACACCCCCTTCTGCATTTCTCTCCTGAATACGAGCCAGCATAGTCTGATGTAACTCATCCACATTACAACCTGAAAAATATTTATGTGGGAAAACAATGGTGGCACGGATCCATGGAAACAGTTTACAAATGAAAATTCCTTCCAATAATTCTAAGTTGTTATCAGAAAAGTTGCCATGGCAAGAAATTTTAGATAGAGACAATAATTCAAAGTTGTTACCAAAAAGTTGCCATGGCAAATTGTAGAGAGACAAATAATTCTGAGTTTTTATCAAAACGTTGTCATGGCAACTTTGTAGAGTGAAAAAAAAGTTCTAAGTTGTTACCAAAAAGTTGCCATGGCAAATTGTAGAGAGACAAATAATTCTGAGTTTTTATCAAAAAGTTGTCATGGCAACTTTGTAGAATGAAAAAAAAAATCTTAGTTGTTCTCAAAAAGTTGCCATCGCAGATTGTAGAGAGACAAATAATTCTATGTTTTTATCAAAAAGTTGCCATGGCAAGTTAAGATGTTTAAAAACATGGCAAACCTGCCATGGCAACTAAAATCATATTTGTCTATAGCTATGTTTTTTCCCACGTCAACTAAATGCATTTTTTGCCATTGTTCGTTGTGTCTTTTTGCCATGTCCATCCGAAGAATGTTTGTCATGGCCTTTACAAATTAGTTTGAGAACACGGCAAGTTTGTTCTTTCAAATTTGTTTTGCCATGGGAAAAAGTTTTGATCCCTTGAAATTTGCTTTGCCATGGTGATTACATGTATGGCATCATTACAATTGCCCATTTTCTTCAAAATTTTCTATATGTTTACAGAGAACATTTTTTATTTTCACCACATTGTTGCCACGATGGCAAATTTCGTATTGTAAACTTCACTTTTTTTTTGCCATCTTGTATCCAGGTTGTATCTATATGTATGTAAACTTCACGACAACTCTTTTGTAGTGTAAACTTCGGAGTGATGCCAACCTTTTGTAGTGTAAAGATGCAGATTGCCATGACTTTCTTCCTTTTTTTTCCGCCATTTTTGGAAAACATAAACTTGAACATGGCAGTTTTTTTTTCAAAGAATGGCAAAAGATCATGGCAATTTTGTCGTGCAAAGACCAGTGTTTATTAGACACATAAAAACTGGGTTTTACTAGGCGTAACTTAATTTGGGCTTTAATTTTTGTTTTCTTTTTCACAGGAAAAAGGCCTGTAGGGGCCCGGTCAGTGGAGCGTTCGGGCATTCCCTATTTGGCGCTGCAGGCGCCGGTTAAAGGGCAATTTTCCTAACCGGCGCCTGCAGCCGCATTAACTGGGCCAGCTCATTTATTTTTCTCTTTCCTTGTTAAAATCTCCAAAAAAATGGGTTAAAGGGCAATTTTCCTAACCGGCGCCTGCAGCCGCATTAACTGGGCCAGCCCATTTATTTTTATCTTTCCCTGTTAAAAACTCCAAAAAAAATGGTGCGCGCAGGGATTCAAACTCAGAACCCCTTCGTTCAGAGAGAAGGGTACTAACCATCTTGGTTATTGGGCGAGAAGTGCTAAGGTTCTTGTTTTACCTCTTTCTCTTAGTGCGCGAGTGGCCTAGTTTGGTTTTTTTCACCCGGTTTTCTAGGCTGGGTTCCGGGGATTTTATTTTACCCGGTTTTCTTCCGTTTTCTATGTTTTCTTTTTCTGTTTTGCTTTCTCTTTTTTGTTTTCTTTCTGTGTTTTCTCGTTTCTCCCTATTTTCCCCAAAATTACTGAACTTTTCTAAAATTACATAATATGTTTTCAAGTGTGATGAACTTTTTAAAAATTGATTAACTATTTTCAAATGCGATAAACTTTTTTCAATTTCGATGAACTTTTTTGTTAGATCGATGAACTTTTTTTGAATTCGATGAATTTTTTAAAAATTGACGAACTCTTTTTCATTTTGATGAACTCTGTTCAAATTAGATGAATTTTTTTAAATGTGATGAAACTTTTTTTCAAATCGGTGAACTTTTTTTCATTTTTTGGTGAACTATTTTCAAAATCAATGAACTTTTTCTTATTTTGAGTGAACTATTTCTAAAAATCGATGATTTTTTTTTCAAATTCGATGAACACCTTTTTCAGATTCGATGAACTTTCTTCAAATTTCATGAACTTTTTTCGAAATTGATAATTTTTTTTCATATTCAATGAACATTTTTTCAAATTCGATCAGATTTTTTTGAATTTTTTGAATTTTTTTCAGTTTTGTGAACTATTTTAAAATTTGTGAACTTGTTTTTAAAGATTTTGGTAAACATTTTTCAAATCTTTATGAACAATTTTTTATTATTGATGAACTTTTTCCAGAATCATTGAACTTTTCTTGAATAGGGCAAGGTATTTTTGCATGTTTAGAAACTTTTTCCGAAATCTGTGAAGTTTCGGTTTTTTAACGGAAATCATATAACAACGGCTCTAATAGGTTTTGAGAGCAACTCTAGCAGACCCCGCAAAACGCCCAGCCCGCAAAAATTCCGGCGAGTATGCGGGCTCGGTCCAATTTTCCGGCCAGAACAAAGCCTGCATACTCGCCCAGCCTGCAATTTTTTTTGCCGCAGCCCGCAAACCGCACGCCCCGAGCAGTATAACTGCGGTTCCGCGACCCTTTTGCGGGTCCAAACCCTATCCCCCGCCGCCGCGAGCCATCCGATTCCCCTTTCCCCTCTCCTAATTTCTCGCCGCCGGCGACCACCCGCACCGCCTCCAGCCGCCATGTGGGGGCGAATATGGAGCTCCGGACGTGGCTCCGGCAGCAGATCCGGCCGTGAGCGTGACCCGGAGTGCGAGCGGCGCGTTCGATCGGACAACGCGAGGAAGCGCGGCGCCTGGAGGTGGACCAACCACGGGATGTTGCCGCCGGCGAGCTTCAACCGTCGCGAGACGGAGGAGTACGACCGCCGGCGCGCATCCTTCTCCTCCACGAGGTCCTACGCCGGATCCTCCTCGTCCTCCGGCGCGGGCTTCCTCCCCGTGAAGAGGGAGTGGTCCGACGACGAGGAGGAGCCGGAGCCGCCGACGCCGTTCGCCTTCGTCCCAGTGAAGGAGGAGCCCAAGGAGCCCGCTCCGCTCGGCCGCCGCGGAGTCATCGGGCCTGAGGATTACGTCGTGGACTTCGACGCCGTCGCCGTCGTCGTAGTCGAGCGGAGCGTGCACGAGGAGGAGGAGCGCCGGCACCACGCCGAGGAGTTCGAAGCCCTCGAGTGGCGGCAGGCGGTCGCCGACAACGTCGCCGCCAACGAGAAGGCTGAGGAGTGCGTTGCATCCGCGCGGAGCAGGCGGCGAAATACGTCGACCTGTGCAGCTCCGGCGAGGAGGATTGAGCGTCCGGCTCCTCCACGGCGTCGTCCATTTGCCGCGACCTCGCCGCTGTCGGATCCGACCCCTCTATTACTAGTTTAACGTAGTATGTAGTATAACTATGCTTGTAGTTTGTTGATCATGTGATGAACTATGTAGTATGTGATGAACTATGTTTGTGCAATTTCTCCGGTGAAAGTGTTTTTTCAAATTATGCAGGTTTTGATACGGGTTCTGTTCGGCATTGCATGTTTTCGACCTGCAAACGCGATCTTCGTGAAACCACAAACGCGTTTTGCAGGTTGAATTTTTGCGGGGTCTACTAGAGCTGCTCTAGAAGTTTAGCGCTGTACCTAATTGCTTGCAACTGCATGTCTGGGTGGTTAGCCGAACACTGTAGGATGTGTTAGTCGTGTGTTCGATTTGCCGTGGCAGCGCTATTTTCTGGATAGTTTTGGCGGTTTTTTTGTGTGGTGCCCCTTCGTGGGCCAGCCCATCCCACGATGTAGCAAGCGCCGCATCTCCGCCTACAGCGCGGACTAGGAGCTCCCAGCGTTCGTGCTGGGGGCCTTTTCCTCCCGAACTATTGGGTTCGGTTGATCTCCCTTCGATAGCGAACAAGTTGTTTGGTCTTGGGTTTTCCCACACCGAACGTCAGCGCCATATCGGGGTCCTAAAAAAAGAAGGGACTATATAGATTATAGACATTACATGATTACTTGTGAGTAGCCCGATAGGTATATATATATATTGTAACACAGCAAAACGAAATTTGATTGGGGATTTGTGAGAAAGCAGGCACACAAAGGCCGGTTGCTGCTAGCCTCCCATGCCGCCAGCCACTCCGGCCTAGGCGCCCACCCAAATCGGCGGTCGTCTCTTTGGCCCAGTTGAAAATCTCTCCCCCATGCCCCCCTTTTGCGGGTGAGCTCATGAGCTCAGGTGGATGGATTACAGCCTTTCCCCTACCGGTTTTGTGAGTCTGCGCACCCTCCTCGCGTCCTACCGTCAGGTGCTTTGCTGTGAAGCCCTCGTGTTCTCTGAGGTCCACTTGCCCCAATTCACCTTCCCACCTACCCTCCTCCTGCGCTCCGATCCGAGGTCCGAGGTCCACTGCGTGAACAAATGAGGCTGAGCACGGGGAAGCCCCTTGGGAGGTCGCTCGTTGCTACACTCACATCGTCGTCGCGGCACGGCTCCTGGAGGCCCAACCCCTCCTCAACAAGGGCCACCCTTGATCCGAGTGTCGTTGTGACATCTGTTGTTGATGTTGAAGGTTGTACAGCCACCCGGCATGCACCTGCACCCTCCCATGCTCACCCACTTCCTCCTCTTCACGGGACTCAAGGCTTCTTTGGATCCCCTGCATGTTGTTTTGTTGCCCGACGCCACTATTGCGGGCCCCGCCACGAGTAACCTCCTGGTAGTGGCCGATTTTGCTGTTTTCACGCTTTTAAAAAACTTCAGCCAAATCTGACCCTTGTTCATAATATTTTTGGGATTTGGCCCTTTTTTACTACGATCGGCCTAGGCGGTAAGTATACCGTACCGCCACGGTCAATTGCGGTAGGATTTAACTACGTCGTCATGTCCGTTTGGCATGGAAAAAAACCCAACCGTCAAGGCCTTTGGCGGTAGGTTGTGTAACCCTACCGCCATGGGCGTTGGTGGTAGGATATTGCCTGTTGCAAGATGCATGCGAGCGAGCATTGATCTCCCTGACATTGCCTGCCCCTAGCATGATGCTTAGTCATATGCACACTATGCCACTTTCTCTTTCTCAACTTTTCTCAAATGGTATGGGCAGGCAAACAGGGTGCTGCAAACACAATAGTAATGCACTACAAGTACATTGACAGGATGGGTGTCTGTGCCCATCAAAGCCTCTGCACTGGCAGAGTGGCAGGGCCATGCCAAGGGACATGCACTCGCATCTCTCTCCCATTCTTTGTCGGTGCCTTTGGACTGGTGGTGATGTTCCGGGGACGTGGTACCCATCATAGGTGCTCGGTTCTTCGAAAGAAAGTCCTGCCTGATTTCGATCGGGGCTAGTGGAAAATGGTGCCTTAGGGTGCAATTTTCCTTGTTGAAGGCATCACTACGGGGATCCGACACCATTGTCTCCTGGTGAAAACCTTTGGTGATGGTGGTGCCGGCGACATCATTACTTTGTTAGAAGCATTGCTATGGAGCCAAATCTTGTGATGGAGCATCGGGTTAGTGGTGGTTGGTTTTCCGGAGGCGGGCAGTGATGTGGTGAGCGTGGAGTCTTTGGTGGTGCATCCGGCTGGGTCTTTGTCGCTTGGCCGACGTTGGGACAACAGGAGCACCCTTCACATGCAAGGAGCGTTAGGCAAGCTATGTCAGTCAACCTTGCGAGATCGAATCAGCAAATGTTCGCCTTCTTTCGGACATTTCGTTCGTCTCCGATGTCGTCGAGTTTCGCGGATATGCTTGTGGCAGCTCGTATCGATACAACGGTTTTCGTGTGCACTTTGGTAGCAGTTGAGGCGCTCGAGTGCCCGGCCGGGTGTGTTTGTGGGGTGTTGGCCTATGTTCTGTGGTGCTTTAGGCCTACTCTAGCTAGGTGTTGTTGATGTTTCCGTCTGGTTTTCCTCAATAAACTGAGCATCCCTTTTTCGTTTCTTTTCTTTTAGCACTCGCCTTTTTTGGTGCATTCCTCTTTGGGGTGTTCTTGTGATACTTTTTTTATCAATAAATTTGACAGCTCTCCTGCCAACATTTGAAAAGGAAAAAAAATCTTTGTCCACACACATGCGTGCATGCTCAAGCACACACTTAAATAATTGATGGACTACACCTACAGCGCTGGCTAGAAATCAGTGTTATTCTCTGCCATATACGTTTATTACTAGCTCTCTCTCTCACACTTAAACAATTGCTTTGCTCTGCAATGAGCCCAGCTCATGCATGTTCCCTCATCGACCGCCGAGTTAGCTAGGCAGGGTAGAGGCAGCAGCCACATAATTACAGGGCATAGGCAACCAAATTGCATGCATCACCCATGGTAGTAGGATAACACAGCCTACCGCCAAAAGCACTGGCGGTAAGGTATTTTTCACATCAAGCGGATGAGATGCTGCAGTTAAATCTTACTGTCATCGACCACAGCGATAGATTGTGTTATCCTACCACCAAAGACGATGGCGGTAGGAAAAAAGGTCATATCCTGAATTTTTTTCAAACTGGGTCAGATCTTGCTTAAGTTTAGGAAAAGAATCAAAACAGCAAATTCGGCCCCTCGTGGACTATTGTGTCCATGCGCGTGTGCATGCCGACCACAACACTCCCAGGATGGTCAGGTGCTCCCCTGATCCCTCACGCCCACCCTTGACTGCGCATGGGAGCCAAGTGCCATTCAGCACGACCAGTGCGGATCCTGCCCCTCCCGTGCACCAAGAGCCAATCAGGAGCCCATGTAGGGATCCCTCCCCTTCGGGCGATGAGCCGTTGATCAGGACCATCTGATAGTCGATAACAGCCTGGTCGGCTCATTCTCTTGGTACCGCTGCTACCTACCCCGTCTCCCCGACGTCGCAGGAAGGGTGGTGCTCCTCGATTTGAAGGCTGAAGCCCCACTGGAGCGACCGGATTGCCAAGGCTGACCGCGGCTTTAAACTTTGAGATGAAAGTGTAGCGTGTTCCATAGCTACTGTCAATTGTCACAATCCTTCAATTATTGTGTTCAGTATGCATTATATACTACTGTTGGTGCAAAACTTCTCTTCGGTTTTAGAGGGTGCTTTTGTTCCCTGTATTCTTGAAAATAAGTGAAATTCTTTTACGCAAATCGTGCTATACAACAAGAATCTTAAATAATAATACAGATTTGCTAATTCCCATTTTGATGAGAGTGAACAAAGACTCATCTAACACCTATACCATTTGATTAATTAAACGGAAAAGAAAAAGAAAAATCACATACGAATCTTCACGTAAAATCAAATGGTATAGGCATGCATTAGACGTGACTTGGTTAATTCTCATATAGGTGGGACTAGCCACATGCATAATAATAATCAAGTGTCCCATAAAAACACAATCTAAATAATTTGTTGTAGGAGAACGCACAGTCTATGCTTATTTGAACAGTGCTGAAGATTAATTACCTTTTGCCTTGCAGATGTTTTCTGATAGCATCAATAAGGTCCGGTACATCAGGAAAGCCAATGAGCAGTGGTGCCTTTACCTGTGAGAGCATGCTAGTGAGAAACCTCCTCATATCTGGGTTCCGTGAGACGATTACGAAAGCCCGACACTGAAATTTCCCTCCATGCCTGTGATACATGCCTCTGGCAGCTGTTGTCTTTCCAACACCTGCAGATTAAGAAAAAAGAAGAGAAAATTTTAATATAGTATATTCTACGGAGGGAGCAGGAAAAGACATGATATCCTAGGTGAAAACAGATTGACTGTACCTGCACATCCGTTTATAGGTATCACCTTGAGACCTGTCTTGTTGTCGTCGTCTAAAGCCAGCAGCTCGAGAAGCTTGTTTGGCAGCTCCACAGCACCAACTGTGCTACGGGCAATGCCCGTGTCAACATCGACACACATGGGAGCTGGCAGCTCTGGAGACATTTGGGAGGTGAGGCGGCTGACTCCGACTTCCCCACTGTCAGTGTCAGCTGGTTCGATGACTTTGAGAGGAAACCACTTGAAACGTTCACGTCTTTCCTTCGCATCCTTCACCCGAGCAAGTAATTCTGAAAAATCGAGATGAGCGCTGGCTCTGACGACCTCGTCCAGGTGATCCTCCGCGTCATAACAAAGTTCTCGAGCTATCTTCATCCACCACCGATTGGTGAAGCTAGCCTCCTCGTCTTCTGACATATTCTTTAGGGAGATGCATAAATCCTTGAGACCATCATTGAGAAGGCGGATATCATCCGCGCTGAGCAGAGCTAGCGCGAGACTCTGTCGGGGAGCCATGAGCGCATGGAGTCTCCGGAGGAGGGGTCCCATGGGCCCCAGCATGACAGTAATAGGAACTTGCATCGCTGCCTCAAGGGAAGTAGCATCAGGATCATCCATCGCTGGCCCAGAGGACGTGGAGGCATCTTGAATCTTTACCATCTCTGCTGAGAGAGGCAAGAAAATTAATATACCAAAACATCCATCTCCACGTGAAGTAAAAACAAAAGATTACACATGATCTTTTAGAACTAGGATATACACATGGATTACACATGTTGTCTGCTTCTATAAACGCATAACCATATACCTACTCAACCAAACCTAATTGAGATACAAGCTGACGACGTATACGTCATATATGTGTACGGCATCATGAGCGTGTCATCCTGATTATATTTTTAACAGAGAATAAACATTACCAAAGAAACCTCAATTTTGACGAGTACGGCGATGATCCCATTAGAACAAACTCAGACCACTGAATTCGAGTATTGGCATTGCTGTTTATAGCTTCCAATTTCATTCATCATTAAATTGATAAGACAACCTGCATATTGTGCGTAGCCTTGCGCCATTGTACGAACACTGTTTTCTCTACTTAATTAATACAATTTTTTTAAATGATAAGACAATGTATCAGACTATTAGCGACACACTGACCCTCCCGGGATCGAACAAAGAAGATATCAAAAAAGCAAAATGAGTGAATCTACACTCTACAATATGTCTATATACATCCGTATGGAGTATATTTCTACAAGATCCGCTTCCGTGCACCCCCAACATGTCAAGCATCGAACTCGACCAAAAATTACGCTAATTATTTGGTAGGTTGTGATTGCTTCCAGCAAACGAACACAAAAAATAAGGATCCGGCTTGCCTGCTCCCTCCCCATGCTCCCATCCGTGCTCCCACTTCATCCTACGACTGTCTTTTTACCTTTTTTCTTTCTAATCTAATCATCTCCCCCCCTGATTTTAAGGCGGTGGGGCCGGGCCTTATTTTCTTCCAATCAAATCAAGCCACGTATGCGGGAGCACAGATGGGCACACGCGCGGGGAGCAGACAAGTCTCGTCTAAAAAATAATGCTTCCCACTAATTACATTCCGATTTTTTTTTGCGGGACAGATTTGCTTCCGATAAATAAACAAATAAAAATAATTCCTTCTGGATGTTTTTTCTTTGCAACGAAAACGTGCCAGTTATTTCTTTATGGCAGCATCTGCAATGAAAACATATTATTTAGAAAATTCTGCTTCCAAAATTAAGGTACTTCAAAAATTCGTTGCAGATGTATATATTATCAACTAAAAAAACAAGTGTATATATTCTCGATTGAAACTAGGACATCTATACTGAAACATTGGGTTGTAGACAACATGTAATTCCCTGAAGCAGCAGACAGTAATGGTGGATGTATACCTATTAGGCCCTGTTTGTTTGGGCTTTTACTTCTGCTTTTACAGTTTTTTCACTTTGACCAAAAGTCATAAAAGCTCTGAAATAGGTTACACAATAAACAATGAAGACATAAGCAACAAGGCATCATAATTTTCTTCCAAATTTTTTTACTCCGAACAAATACATCATAATTTCCTTCCAAAGAATTTTTTCTTCCAATATATATTGGACTTTGCCACCATACAACAAGACATAAACAACGAAGCACAACAGGCCGAAGCCCCTACTAGAACATGAGCCCCGTCCAAAGACGGATGTCTTCAAGGAGTAGTGTCGATTAGATCAGAGCAACAATGATGAGGTCTGACCAATGTAGCTGGGGTGTGGTGGCTAGCCTGGGCCATAGGAACCAAATGGAGACAAAAACTTCCACACACTGGCATCACCATGGAAGACATGCATGCCAAGTTTTGTTGCTTTCTGACATTACATGCACTTTCTAGGGTTTTCCAACTTAAAAGACCCAAAAATATTGCCTGCACGTGACGCAACATGCGTTTGATGTCCGAATTCATTCAACTTACGCTGGCAAAATTTGGTGTCATTCCATGCACGACACGGCCTACACCATGTTCAACCCGGATCGTTCAGGTTTGTCTATATGGCAAGTCTCAAATCAGTTTCTTTTTCAGGTCCATAAAATGGAATCAATTTTTTTCACACACTGGCATCACCATAGAAGGCATGCATGCCAAGTTTCAGTGCTTTCTGACATTCTATGCATTTTCTATGGTTTCCTCGTGAAAAAGGCAGGCATGAACGCCTACTATGGTCATGTTCACTTGCATACTGTGTCGGAATTCATTCAAACCATGCATGGATGGCATTATGGTCATATCCACTTGCTTGCAAAGTTGGGTTCATTTGAAGATGTCCAAAATCAGACCATGTACAACAAAGGGTGTTCGGGTAGGGCCAGAAGGGACCGTTTGTAATCACATTGTTTTTCGACATCCGTGAAATGGCCCTGAAAATTTTTCACCAACTTCTATGACCAATTCAAGGCCTCATGCCAAATTATTTGGATTTTGACAAGTTTTGTATTTTCTGCAGTTTTCTCGGAGAAAAAGGGTCGATAAATGGCTAGACGTGTCACAACATGCAAATGGCATCGAAAGTCGCTCAAACCTGGCATAGATGCCTTGTATGTCCGTGTGAAGCTGTTGCAAGAAGTTGGGATCATTTATCCATAGTCCAAAAAATACCAATTTTAGGAGTGTGCTAGACGGGTGCATCCGTGAGCATGTAGTATTTTTTTCTAATTCCAATGCCTATGTTATTTGCAATTTCCGTCATATCAATTAGCATGACCTTTTCTTATGTCCAAACAATTTCTTGAAATTTTTCAACAATTTTAGAAATTTAAATTTTATGTTGTACACGAACAGCAAACAATATAAATTTCCTAAAAACCATTATCAAATTTTTGAAATGCAAACATTTCTTATATTTGTGATTTTGTTTTCGAAAACAGGAACATTTTTCCAAATTCCAGAACATTATTCAAAATTGTAAAACAATATTTGAAAACAACAATATTTTTTGATATTCCAAAAATATTTCAATTTTTTAAACAAGTTTGAAAAAGAATAATAAACTTGAAAAAAATAGAAAAATGAATTAATGACAAAAAAATAAAAATAAAAATTAAAAAAATACAGAATATATGCTCAGGCCTTGGTTCAACTAGGCGACGACCTCGCTCACGCCAGGTTCCTGTTGGGCCAACCCAACCGTTTGCGGATTTAAAAAAGTTCATCAATTTTGAAAACAAATGTTCACGAATTTGAAAAAAAGGAATTGCAGGCTTTGACAAATGTTTGTAAAAGTTAAAAAGGGTTCATTGATTCAAAAAAAATCACGGATTTTAAAACAAAGTTCAAGAATTTAAGAAAATATTCATGATTTTGTAAAGTTCACGGATTTAAGAAAAATGTTGATGTTTTAAAAATAGTTTACAAATTTTAATAAAGAAAATCGAATGAAAAAGAGAGAAAAAGAAAAAAAAGAAGGAAAATGAGACAAACAAAAACCAAGAAAATGAAACCACAACATTTTTCCAAAGATGTTCGGAAATTGTTCATGTTTCAAAAAGAAATCAAATTTTTAAAAATGTTTGCTGAAATTTCGTTAAGAAATTCAGAACTATTCCGCATAGAAATATTTTTCACATTTTTTGGCAATAAAAGTTTCAATTTTTCGAGAAAATATTTCATATATATTAGCGCTAAAAAAACGCTCTTTGTGTCTTCTTATAGATTTCGTGCTATAATGTACCACAAATATTGGGGTGGTTAAGTGGCTACCTGCACTTGCCTTTAAGTGGGAGGTCCTGAGTTCAAAAATCCTCATAGGCTTTCTTTTTCTCAGTATTTTTACGACATTTACACTGAACATGGTAGGGCTTAATGGGCCGGCCCAGTCCCAGGAGAAGCAGAGAAGTTTATTTCTACTAGAACAGACAGAACACAGGCAGTGTACACTCACGCACACATATCCACCGGAGATGTTGCTCACGTAGTGCTACTTTGCAATGGAGCTAGATGGCTTGAGTTGATTACATCGGAGGAGCACGGCTCCTTATACAGAGGTCACACATTTGTACTGCTAGCTATCTCTAAACTAGAATCTACCACACAATTTACCGTTTGCTTTGACTACTACCTTAGCTAGTCGACCAAAGGGCATTTCGAAAGCTGACCTGCAAATGTCTGTTGTTATGTCTGAACGTGGTCCGCGGACATAATGCCGGAGGGAGCCATTGAATCCTATTCACAAAGTAATCCGTTTGGAAGGAGAGAAAGTAGATGGGACTATGCATGTGGTAGGATATTTATGGTTTGGTGTTCCGGTTGGGAGGAGAGGGGGACCATGCATATGCGATTGCGAGAAGAGAGAGAAGAGGGGGACCATGCATGTGATTGGTCAAGTACATGTCCGGATTCCGGCAACGCCCCCAACCCCCCCCCCCCCCCCCCCCCGCGGGCCTCACGTTTGTCTTTAGGATACCGGAATCCTTACATCCGGACTGCTAAGAAGACATATACAGATCCCCATTGGATGACCAAAATGATTTGGACATATAATGAAGGTTCGAGGATCCGCTTTGGAGATGTGCTAATTGCCTCCCGGATCGCTTCCGAGCGACCCCGGAGGCACCGCCGCCACCACCCAACAAAGCCAGTTTAGCCAGTAAATCCCTCCGCCGCCGGCGGACAGTGGCGGCGGGGCGCCCCCATTGTACGCAATCTCCCCGGATCTAGCCTCTCCTCCAACCTCGACCCCTTGCTCAGCCCTTTAGCCACTGGCTAGGTTCCAGCGTTGGTGGATGCTCCAGCGACTTTCCTTGCCTGCAGGTAGTGGAGGCTCCGGTTGCTCGGCTACTGCCTCACGCGGTGCACGCCATTTCCCAGTTGCCGGTGCTTGGAGGATTGTCGGGGCGCTACATGCTCGGATCCGACACATCAGAAGACAGTCTCTGCTTGTGTGCATCTTCATATGCAGCAGTGGAAGGTTGGGTGTGCGGGCTGGTCTCCAGCCAGATTCGATCCGATTTGGCGATGGGACCTTGGTGTGCGCCGGGCTCTCCACGGGATGTGATCCGCGGCGGCGAGGTGTTGGCATTTCACGGAGGCGGTGGCCGGCCAGCTGCAATACGGTCTAGTACCAGGGGCGGTGTCAGGGGTCTTCTTAGATATTCGGTTGAATACCCAAGATTTTAACAAACCATTGAAATTTTATATAAAACAAGCAATTTTTTTTGCAAAATGAATACCCTCCTTCAAAATAAATACCCACCCTCTAGAACCTGGCGCCGCCACTGTCTAGCATGGTCCATGCCTGGTGGTGGTGATTCAGATCCGGTCGGTCAAATGATGGTGCTTGCAAAGTATTGCGGTGACTTACTACGACTCCACGACGGTAGTGTTCATCGAAAGGTCGGAAGGGGTCATCACTCCTCATCTGGTGGTTGACTTCGGTGGTGAGATTCAAATTATATACGACGGCTTGACGCAGAGAGAGGGTTGCACATTGGCGGCGGTCACATCATATCTAGCTGTTGGGATCATAGAAAAGTGGTGGCCACAACACATGAGAGACTTCGATGATGGTGCTACCTGAGCATCCGGTCTCGAGCTCCGGGACGAAAGCTTAGGTCAGACCCGAGTGGTTATACCTGACAATGGTGATTTTTTTTATGTGGTTACCTTGTTGAAGGTATTGCTCGGGTATGTTCGGACACTGTTCAAAATATCACGGATTTATCATCTGATTTATTATCTGATTCACGGATTTATCATCTGATTTGTCACTTATCGGTGGGTGACCGCTATGATTATATCTTATCTCTGCCATTTATCATTTAGACCGATTTCCCGCTTTGACAAGCGATTAATCGAGAATCTAGCGATTAATCGGGTCTGGCCCCTGTGATCAGAAACGCCAAACGCAGGGCCCCCCTTCAGAAGCCTCCACGCATCACACTTCATCCCCTGTTCGATAAGACATGTGTTAGTGTTGTCCTATTTTATGTTTCATTGACTCATTGTTTGACATGTAATATGTAGTTATGTATTGATGTAGTGTTATCTCATTTAGAGGCTTAGAGCATACTGATGGTTGTTTTCATTTTTACGTTATTAGTGCTTTGAACCCGGGAATTGCAAGCAAGAACTAGCTGATTAATAGTCGATCGATAAAATCTATCAATCATCTAATTTTTTATTAATCTGTAATCCCCGGCCAACCGAAATGCTAACGATAAGCGATATTCGAAACATTGGTTTGGACTGACTCTTCCGGTTGAAAACATAGATTTTGGCCATGTGCTTGGATCCGGTGACGGCGGTGCCTAAGTATCGTTGTATTCTTGAAGGCATTACTGTTGAAGAACCTCGTAGTCCATGTAGTGTCATGAGATGTTGGTGTGCATATGGTCTTTGTTGTACTTTATTGGTGACAGATCTGATCGATTTGGGGTTTCTGTTTTCTTTATTTCCCGCCTTCGCATAGATTTGGTCTTATATGAATTTGCTGGTTGTTGGCGCATTTTCACGTGTGTATGAGTTGGTGGTTGTGTACATCTTAACTATGCAGAGGCCGGATATGTGCTCATTATGTTAGATATCTTGTGGATGTTCCATTTTAAGTTAATAAAATCCACACTTGTCAAAAGAACTACACTAGTAAGATACTGCACTGGTAAGGCACGCAAGTGCAGCCATCTGCCTTTTGTACTTCTACGCTAAGTAAATATTCAAGTCCATCCAGAGGAGACAGGGGTGGAGCCCACACAGACCAACTGCAATAAATAAACTCTACCATAGCTTTTACGAAAAGAAAATCCAAATCCACACACTATCTAGTTGAATTTTTTTAGCCGGTGGAAGAAAATCTCTCCGTGTATGTGTGCCAAGGAGTGTACAAAGCGTTGATTCTTAACTTTCCATACAGAAGAAACTGAGTAGTTGCATAATTTAACTAAAAATTATGTTTGCAACTTGATGAGAGTACAACTGATTATTACCCGACAAGTTTAAAATAGCAACTCCGCACTTGGCTGGTGGCTGAATGGAGCACCGCCCGCACCAGCCTAGGCGGGGCAGGAGGAGGAGCAGGAGGAGCAACGGTACCTGTGGATCTAGTGCCGCAGGATGCTGTCACCACGCTCCGTCTTGACGCTGCCGCTTCCGCCCAGCCCGCATCGGCCTACGGGAGGTGGCTCGAGAGCAGGGGGCTGGTGAGGTCGACCCGACGTTGCAGGACGAGGGGCAAGCCAAGGTGGCTCGGAGAAGAAAGGTGAGGATCTATCGGTGCTGGATTTTGGAGATAAGCCGGGAAAGAGGGGAGAGATTTTATTTGCTTTTATTTAATATATGGAGGAAGAGGCGAGGATTGAGCGATGGGTAAGGGTTGAGGAGAGCCTATAGTTCTCGATCTCAAAAAGAAAAGTTAAACGATCCGAGCCAGGCGACCTGCTAGCGAGGTGTTCCTGTCCACGGCACATGGGTTGTAAGAGCATCTCTGGTATCTGCAGATCCCGCAAACCGGTCAATCCGGCAAAATAAATGCCGGTTTGCGGGACGGAGGTATTTAGCCGGCCCGAATAGATCCTGTAAATTTGACCGTTCTGATATTTTTGTTTTTTGGGATCCTGAATCCGCAGACTCATTTCCTTCATATCTACGAGATTTCGCTCTTTTTCGCCGGCTCCCCTTTACGTTGGCGCAAACGCATTTCCGCCCGCTTCTGTTCACGTCTACACGCCCCGCACCCGCACATTCGCGGGACAGAGTGGAACCGCTGGCTGATGCTTCAGCCGGAGGGTAAGGGTGGCCAAGCTGCACAGATCAGGTTTGGTTTTTGGGTAGGGGGACGATGGTGGCCTGGGACCGGGTAAGACACCTGTTGCGTACGCTAGCGTCGCCTCGGTGGTGGCCTTCATGGGATCCAAGCGGCGGCAGCCTCATGTGTTCTACTTCACCTCCTATATGGCGGCGAGCGCGAACATGTTGGCCGCCGCCTCGTCGATTTCCGTGTAGCCAGCTTCTTTGTCTGCCGGCAGGGCGCGGTTACATGCGCGTTGACGGTGGATGGCGCGGTCCCAGGCATGGGAGGCGCGGTACGACACGGCGGCATCCACGATAGCCACGATGCCCATGCCGCCATGCCCCCCCCTCCCCCCCCCCCCCGCACGGGGCAACTCGCCTCTCCTCGGCGAGCTAAACCATGCGCCGGGTTGAAGCTTCAGCCTCCACGAGCTAGTCTGCAGTGCCCTAGAGCGTCGATAGAGGTGGAACAGACAGTTGCTTGGCTCATGAGCGGCGGGCTCGATGGCCCACCCAGCCAGCTTTTATGTCGAAGAACTCTTTTTCCTGCTCACCGGATGCCATGGAGAAAATTGTTCAAGGAGGAAATGAGGAGCGAAGGAGTGGTGTGGTTCCTGCCCAGCGTCTGGCATCGTTTAAATAGCGGACGGACGCGAGGAGCCAACCAGCGTTGTGTTTAGTGTCGGCCGGCTCGCGAAAGGACGTGTGGCCGGAGTAGGTTTCTTGGCACACGCGCGGTTTAATGGAGGAAGGCGGGCAGTCTACAGCCGTTTGGATGCGGCGAGAAGGCATGTTCTGCTGGGCGTGCAGCGGGCGGCTCCCTCGGATGGCGTGCCACTTCAATGGCGGAGGTAGTAAGAGGCCGCGTCCGCTTTGGGCCGGTTTCAATGTGAAGCGGCAGCTCTGCAGCGGCATGAATGCGGACAGCTGACGCCGGGCGGGAACGCACGCGGGCGAGGTGAGAGGTTTTTTGTGGGTCAGGGCAGTCAGACACGGTTATGACAGCGGTCCGGACGCCCGTAAAACCCCCACATTTGTCTTCGGTTTGACGAGAAAATGACTTTCAGACCGTCCAACAGACAGATAAAGCCCGCGTTGAATGACACAACATGTCCGGACCGTGTGGCCCGGATGTATACGGGTGGTTTGAGTGTGCGTGCTTGAGATGCCCTAAGGATGAGAAAATTCCTCCCCCTAAGCTCTAGTATATTGGAGTCTTGCATGCTAGTGCTTGGCAGTCCATAGGCATCGCATCACCCTTGCCCCGCGGCCGCGGGCAGTCCTCGACGGCAAGTGGCTCCATCTTGCGGATTTGCGTTGTCTCGCGGGTCACGTACGGTTCTCTTGTTTCGCTGCGGCTGACGACGACACGCGACACCATGTCGATGGCCCATGTGTGTAATGGCGAATAGACGTAGACTTAATGGTAGATTTAAAATTTACACCAGGTTATAATTAAGATTTTTTGTGAAAAGGATAACCATGCATGTCCTCAAGGTCGAACGCAAGCAATTGAAAATTCGGAGAGAAAATTCGATGGAGTAGAATGAAAGCAATGGTAGCGGTTTTGGTATCCTGGACAAAGTCTTCCGTTTTATCCGGTTAACATTTCGCCACACAACGAGAAACTCTAATCTCACTGTCTCAAGAAGACTGCAGGAATCTATGCCAGAGCTTTGTTGACTACGTCCAGATGTAGTACTTCGAGGAGGGCCAGAGCCCGCAAAACAAACTCGAAAAAGACGCATTGTTATCCGACCAAGCGCCGCATCTGCGAGGACTAAAACTTCATCCTGACCTACTAACCGTAGTGGAGGCACCGGGATTCCCCTTTCCGTCCCCGGTTGCCGAAGCAGGAGGTAGAGGGTAGGCGAATCCACGGGCTCGTCGATGGAGCTTGAAAGAAAGAGTTTGCCCTAGCCATAAAGGGACAGGAAAGGAAAAGTTAATGACGTTTTTCTGAGAATCCTAAGAATGCTAAAATGAAAAAAACGGTGACGAGACTTGGTAATAATTTACACAAAAGTTTTAACATCGACCAATAATGCATATAAATATCGGCAAGGTGCATCAATTACCTACAAGAATCATAGAAGAAGACATTCTCTTTGAAAATTCTATGAAAGGTAATACCGACAACAAGGATATTTAGACTTTCTGTCCTCGATAAAATTTCCACTCTATTCGGTTGATGGTGACATTGGGACATAGCTGTATGAGCAAGTATTTATAAAAAGAAAGCTATATGAGCAAGTTGTACAAACATGAGTAGAAAATAGGGCTTTGGTCCAGGCCGGGCCAGCACATTAGTCCCGGTTCAGTCACGAACCAGGACCCATGGGGGCATAGGTCCCGGTTCGTGAGGCCAAGGGGGCGGCCGGGCCTCGTGGGGCATTGGTCCCGGTTCGTCTGCCCCCTTTGGTCCCGGTTGCAGACATGAACCGCGTCCAATGGGCCTCGCTCCTGGCCCACAACCATTGGTCCCGGTTCGTGGACGGAACCGGGACCAAATGGGGTCCTTTAGTCCCGGTTCCAGCCACGAATCAGGACCAATGAGATGCCTATATATACCCCCTCACCCGTGAGCAGAGCAGTGGAGTGCTCTGTTTTTCTGGCTGGCCGTGGGAGAGCTTTATGGTGCTTTAGCTCACCTCCTATGCACATGAGGTGTTCGATGAAATCCCCGAGCCACACTTAAGTTTTCTCCTCTCGAAGCTCCTTGTCCAAGCTCCATTTTTCTCAAAATTTGTCTAGGTTTGGCGGTCCGTCCTGCCCCATCCTCGTCCTCACCGCCGTCGATCGCCCGCGCCGATCTCGTCGCCGGCACCACCATGGTGAGCCTCTTAATCTTATCTTCTTTCTAAAAGAAAAAAAATTCTTCATTGTATGATTTAGATAGATACTTGTGTAATTTTCTTACTTTTATCATTGTTTGTTATTATATAGTGAAGGAAATATGCCCTAGAGGCAATAATAAAGTTATTATTTATTTCCTTATATCAGGATAAATGTTTATTATTCATGCTAAACTTGTATTAACCGGAAACATAATACATGTGTGAATACATAGACAAATAGAGTGTCACTAGTATGCCTCTACTTGACTAGCTCGTTGATGAAAGATGGTTATGTTTCATAGCCATTGACATGGGTTGTCATTTGATTAAACGGGATCACATCATTAGGAGAATGATGTGATTGATATGACCCATTCTGTTAGCTTAGCATCCGATCGTTTAGTATGTTGCTATTGCTTTCTTCATGACTTATACATGTTCCTATGACTATGAGATTATGCAACTCCCGTTTACCGGAGGAACACTTTGTGTGCTACCAAACGTCAAAACGTAACTGGGTGATTAGAAAGGTGCTCTACAGGTGTCTCCAAAGGTACTTGTTGGGTTGGCGTATTTTGAGATTAGGATTTGTCACTCTGATTGTCGGAGAGGTATCTCTGGGCCCTCTCAGTAATGCACACCACTTAAGCCTTGCAAGCATTGCAACTAATGAGTTAGTTGCGGGATGATGTATTACAGAACGAGTAAAGAGACTTGCCGGTAACGAGATTGAACTAGGTATTGAGATACCGACGATCGAATCTCTGGCAAGTAACATACCGATGACAAAGGGAACAACATATGTTGTTATGCGGTCTGACCGATAAAGATCTTCGTAGAATATGTGGGAGCCAATATGAGCATCCAGGTTGCGCTATTGGTTATTGACCAGAGACGTGTCTCGATCATGTCTACATAGTTCTCGAACCCGTAGGGTCCGCATGCTTAACGTTTCGATGGCAGTTATATTATGAGTTTATATGTTTTGATGTACCGAAGGTTGTTCAGAGTCCCGGATGTGATCACTTACATGATGAGGAGTCTTGAAATGGTTGATACATGAAGATTGATATATTGGAAGCCTATGTTTGGATATCGGAAGTGTTTCGGGTGAAATCGGGATTTTACCGGTGTACCGGGAGGTTACCGGAACCCCCCGGGAACTTAATGGGCCTTAGTGGGCTTAGGTGGAAGAGAGGACAGGCGGCTAGGGCTGGGCCGCACGCCCCTTCCCCCCAGTCCGAATAGGACAAGGAGAGGGGGGCGGCGTCCCCCTTCCTTCTTGTCCTCCACTCTTTCCCCCTCCCAAGTCCTAATCCAACTAGGAAAGGCGGGGGGGGGGGGGGGAGAGTCCTACTCCCGGTAGGAGTAGGACTCCTCCCGGCGCACCCTCTCCCTTGGCCGGCCGCACCCCCCTTGCTCCTTTATATACGGGGGCAGGGGGCACCCTAGAGACACAACAATTGATCTGCTTGATCTTTTAGCCGTGTGCGGTGCCCCCCTCCACCATAGTCCACCTCGATAATACTGTAGCGGTGCTTATGCGAAGCCCTGCGTCGATAGAACATCAACATCGTCACCACGCCGTCGTGCTGACGAAACTCTCCCTCAACACTTGGCTGGATCGGAGTTCGAGGGACGTCATCGGGCTGAACGTGTGCTGAACTCGGAGGTGCCGTGCGTTCGGTACTTGATCGGTCGGATCGTGAAGACGTACGACTACATCAACCGTGTTGTACTAACACTTCCGCTTTCGGTCTACGAGGGTACGTAGACAACACTCTCCCCTCTCTTTGCTATGCATCACCATGATCTTGCGTGTGCGTAGGATTTTTTTTGAAATTACTACGTACCCCAACAGTGGCATCCGAGCCAGGTTTTATGCGTTGATGTTATATGCACGAGTAAAACACAAGTGAGTTGTGGGTAATATAAGTCATACTGCTTACCAGCATGTCATACTTTGGTTCGGCGGTATTGTTGGATGAAGCAGCCCGGACCGACATTACGCGTACGCTTACGCGAGACTGGTTCTACCGACGTGCTTTGCACATAGGTGGCTGGCGGGTGTCAGTTTCTCCAACTTTAGTTGAACCGAGTGTGGCTACACCCGGTCCTTGCGAAGGTTAAAACATCACCAACTTGACAAACTATCGTTGTGGTTTTGATGCGTAGGTAAGAACGGTTCTTGCTAAGCCCGTAGCAGCCACGTAAAACTTGCAACAACAAAGTAGATGACGTCTAACTTGTTTTTGCAGGGCATGTTGTGATGTGATATGGTCAAGACATGATGCTAAATTTTATTGTATGAGATGATCATGTTTTGTAACCGAGTTATCGGCAACTGGCAGGAGCCATATGGTTGTCGCTTTATTGTATGCAATGCAATCGCCCTGTAATGCTTTACTTTATCACTAAGCGGTAGCGATAGTCTAAGATTGGCGACACGACAACGATGCTACGATGGAGAACAAGGTGTCGCGCCGGTGACGATGGCGATCATGGAGGTGCTTCGGAGATAGAGATCACAAGCACAAGATGATGATGACCATATCATATCACTTATATTGATTGCATGTGATGTTTATCTTTTATGCATCTTATCTTGCTTTGATTGACGGTAGCATTACAAGATGATCTCTCACTAAATTTCAAGATAAAAGTGTTCTCCCTGAGTATGCACCGTTGCCAAAGTTCGTCGTGCCCAGACACCACGTGATGATCGGGTGTGATAAGCTCTACGTCCATCTACAACGGGTGCAAGCCAGTTTTGCACACGCAGAATACTCAGGTTAAACTTGACGAGCCTAGCATATGCAGATATGGCCTCGGAACACTGAGACCGAAAGGTCGATCATGAATCATATATTAGATATGATCAACATAGTGATGTTCACCATTGAAAAATACTCCATTTCATGTGATGATCGGTTATGGTTTAGTTGATTTGGATCATGTGATCACTTAGAAGATTAGAGGGATGTCTTTCTAAGTGGGAGTTCTTAAGTAATATGATTAATTGAACTTAAATTTATCATGAACTTAGTACCTGTAGTAGCTTGCCTGTCTATGTTGATTGTAGATAGATGGCCCATGCTGTTGTTTCATTGAATTTTAATGCGTTCCTTGAGAAAGCAAAGTTGAAAGATGATGGTAGCAATTACACGGACTGGGTCCATAACTTGAGGATTATCCTCATTGCTGCACAGAAGAATTACGTCCTGGAAGCACCGCTGGGTGCCAGGCCTGCTGTAGGAGCAACACCAGATGTTATGAACGTCTGGCAGAGCAAAGCTGATGACTACTCAGTAGTTCAGTGTGCCATGCTTTACGGCTTAGAACCGGGACTTCAACGACGTTTTGAACGTCATGGAGCATCTGAGATGTTCCAGGAGTTGAAGTTAATATTTCAAGCAAATGCCCGGATTGAGAGATATGAAGTCTCCAATAAGTTCTATAGCTACAAGATGGAGGAGAATAGTTCTGTTAGTGAGCATATACTCAAGATGTCTGGGTATAATAATCACTTGATTCAACAGGGAGTTAATCTTCTGGACGATAGCGTCATTGACAGAATTCTCCAATCACTGCCACCAAGCTACAAGAGCTTCGTGATGAACTATAACATGCAAGGGATGGATAAGATGATTCCCGAGCTCTTCGCAATGCTAAATGGCTGCGGAGGTAGAAATCAAGAAGGAGCATCAAGTGTTGATGGTCAATAAGACCACTAGTTTCAAGAAAAAGGGCAAAGGGAAGAAGAAGGGGAACTTCAAGAAGAACAGTAAGCAAGTTGCTGCTCAGGAGAAGAAACCCAAGTCTGGACCTAAGCCTGAAACTGAGTGCTTCTACTGCAAGCAGACTGGTCACTGGAAGCGGAACTGCCCCAAGTATTTGGCGGATAAGAAGGATGGCAAGGTGAACAAAGGTATATGTGATATACATGTTATTGATGTGTACCTTACTAGAGCTCTCAGTAGCACCTGGGTATTTGATACTGGTTCTGATGCTAATATTTGCAACTCAAAACAGGGACTACGGATTAAGCGAACACTGGCCAAGGACGAGGTGATGATGCGCGTGGGAAATGGTTCCAAAGTCGATGTAATCGCGGTCGGCACGCTACCTCTACATCTACCTTCGGGATTAGTTTTAGACCTAAATAGTTGTTATTTGGTGCCAGCGTTGAGCATGAACATTATATCTGGATCTTGTTTGATGCGAGACGGTTATTCATTTAAATGAAAGAATAATAGTTGTTCTATTTATATGAGTAATATCTTTTATGGTCATGCACCCTTGAAGAGTGGTCTATTTTTGATGAATCTCGATAGTAGTGATACACATATTTATAATGTTGAAGCCAAAAGATGCAGAGTTAATAATGATAGTGCAACTTACTTGTGGCACTGCCGTTTAGGTCATATCGGTGTAAAGCGCATGAAGAAACTCCATACTAATGGACTTTTGGAACCACTTGATTATGAATCACTTGGTACTTGCGAACCGTGCCTCATGGGCAAGATGACTAAAACGCCGTTCTCCGGAACTATGGAGAGAGCAACAGATTTATTGGAAATCATACATACAGATGTATGTGGTCCAATGAATGTTGAGGCTCGTGGCGGATATCGTTATTTTCTCACCTTCACAGATGATTTAAGCAGATATGGGTATATCTACTTAATGAAGCATAAGTATAAAACATTTGAAAAGTTCAAAGAATTTCAGAGTGAAGTTGAAAATCATCGTAACAAGAAAATAAAGTTTTTACGATCTGATCGTGGAGGAGAATATTTGAGTTACGAGTTTGGTCTACATTTGAAACAATGCAGAATAGTTTCGCAACTCACGCCACCCGGAACACCATAGCGTAATGGTGTGTCCGAACGTCGTAATCATACTTTACTAGATATGGTGCGATCTATGATGTCTCTTAATGATTTACCGCTATCATTTTGGGGTTATGCTTTAGAGACGGCCACATTCACGTTAAATAGGGCACCATCAAAATCCGTTGAGACGACGCCTTATGAACTATGGTTTGACAAGAAACCAAAGTTGTCATTTCTTAAAGTTTGGGGTTGCGATGCTTATGTGAAAAGCTTCAACCTGATAAGCTCGAACCCAAATCGGAGAAATGTGTCTTCATAGGATACTCAAAGGAGACTGTTGGGTACACCTTCTATCACGGATCCGAAGGCAAGACATCCATTGCTAAGAATGGATCCTTTCTAGAGAAGGAGTTTCTCTCGAAAGAAGTAAGTGGGAGGAAAGTAGAACTTGATGAGGTAACTGTACCTGCTCCCTTATTGGAAAGTAGTTCATCACAGAAATCGGTTCTTGTGACGTCTATACCAATTAGTGAGGAAGTAAATGATGATGATCATGGAACTTCTGATCAAGTTGTTACTGAACCTCGTAGATCAACTAGAGTAAGATCCGCACCAGAGTGGTACGGTAATCCTGTTCTGGAAGTCATGTTACTAGACCATGATGAACCTACGAACTATGAAGAAGCGATGGTGAGCCCAGATTCCGCAAAATGGCTTGAGGCCATGAAATCCGCGATGGGATCCATGTATGAGAACAAAGTGTGGACTTTGGTTGACTTGCCCGATGATAGGCAAGCAATTGAGAATAAATGGATCTTCAAGAAGAAGACTGACGCTGACGGTAATGTTACTGTCTACAAAGCTCGACTTGTTGCGAAAGGTTTTCGACAAGTTCAAGGGATTGACTACGATGAGACCTTCTCACCCGTAGCGATGCTTAAGTCTGTCCGAATCATGTTAGCGATTGCCACATTTTATGATTATGAAATATGGCAGATGGATGTCAAAACTACATTCCTAAATGGATTTTTGGAAGACGAATTGTATATGATGCAACCGGAAGGTTTTGTCGATCCAAAGGGAGCTAACAAAGTGTGCAAGCTCCATCGATCCATTTATGGACTGGTGCAAACCTCTCGGAGTTGGAATAAACGCTTTGATAGTGTGATCAAAGCATTTGGTTTTGTACAGACTTTTGGAGAAGCCTGTATTTACAACAAAGTGAGTGGGAGATCTGTAGCATTTCTGATATTATATGTAGATGACATATTTCTGATTGGAAATGATATAGAATTTCTGGATAGCATAAAGGCATACTTGAATTAGAGTTTTTCGATGAAAGACCTCGGTGAAGCTGCTTACATATTGGGCATCAAGATCTATAGAGATAGATCAAGCCGCTTAATTGGACTTTGACAAAGCACATACCTTGACAAAGTTTTGAAGAAGTTCAAAATGGATCAAGTAAAGAAAGGGTTCTTGCCTGTGTTACAAGGTGTGAAGTTGAGTAAGACTCAATGCCCGACCACTGCAGAAGATAGAGAGATGTTCCCTATGCTTCAGCCATAATCTCTATCATGTATGCAATGTTGTGTACCAGACCTGATGTGTGCCTTGCTATAAGTCTAGCAGGGAGGTACCAAAGTAATCCAGGAGTGGATCACTGGAAAGCGGTCAAAAACATCCTGAAGTACCTGAAAAGGACTAAGGATATGTTTCTCGTTTATGGAGGTGACAAAGAGCTCATCGTAAATGGTTACGTTGATGCAAGCTTTGACACTGATCCGGATGATTCTAAATCGCAAACCAGATACGTGTTTACATTGAACGGTGGAGCTGTCAGTTGGTACAGTTCTAAACAAAGCGTCGTGGCGGGATCTACGTGTGAAATGGAGTACATAGCTGCTTCGGAAGCAGCAAATGAAGGAGTCTGGATGAAGGAGTTCATATCCGATCTAGGTGTCATACCTAGTGCATCGGGTCCAATGAAAATCTTTTGTGACAATACTGGTGCAATTGCCTTGGCGAAGGAATCCAGATTTCACAAGAGAACCAAGCACATCAAGAGACGCTTCAATTCTATCCGGGATCTAGTCCAGGTGGGAGACATAGAAATTAGCAAGATACATTATAACATCCCAAATTTTCAATTTGGAATGTTATACATTAGATCATCATGCATATCATATTTTCTTGCATTGGTCGATCCTAGACATTTCACGCAACACAAGGACCCCCGGAGAGAATTGGAGATTTCGTTATTTTCATATTTGAGCTTTCTCAAATTTCGAAAAGAGGATCATTGGATTTGTCGGAGTTTCATTTGCCTTTTATTTGGATAGGGAAAAATGCGAGTTTTCAAAATTTGCATTCTAGATCCCGAGAAAAGTTCATTTTGTTCGACTCATTTTTAGGAGTCGGGGAAAATTTACTTTAAAAAGTTTTGGAGTTCGTTTAGTTCTCTTTTCTTTTGTTTTTTTGCGCGCGTAACCGTTTTAAAAAAAAAATCGCAGCGCCCCTGGGCCAAGGCCCAGCAGCCGGCCGGCCAAGGCCAGGCCTCACCGCGCGCGCGCGTAGTGCGTAGGCCGCCGCCGCCGCCCCCAGTAGGAGTCCTACTTGGACTCCAATCTCCTCTTTCCTCTCCTTTTCTTTTTCTTGCCCCCTCCCCCAAGCAATCCCCCTCCTCCTCCTCTTAAATACCCCCAAGACCCCCCTTTTTCCACACCAAGCCCAAGCCCCCAAGCCCCAAGCCGCGCCGCCCTTAGCGCCGCGCCGCCGCCGCCCTAGTGCCGCCGCCGCCCCATAGCGCCGCCGCCGTCGCCCTTGCACCCCGCCGCCGCCGCTCAACCCCGCCGGCCGCCGGAGCCCCTCGCCGGAGGTAGCCCTGCGCCGCGTCTCTCTTTCCCCTCGGTTCGGTTCTTCTTATAACCGTTCCGATTTTTCTTATAAACCGTTCCGGTTCTTTTCTTCTCTTCCGATTCGTTTTCTTTCGTTCTTCGTTCGGTTTTTCTTTCGAAACCCTAGATCGGTTTTCGTTTTGCTTTCGGTTTAGTTGCCTAGAGACCGTTCACCGGACCGTTCGTCCTAATGAACGTGATCACTGGATTCTTCTTGGTTAACGAACATCCGTTCGTTCAACCGTTCTTCTTTTTCTTCTCGTTGGATTTATTCCGTGATCGCGATTTCAGATCCGATCTTCGTTCTAGTTTATCTTCTCGCTCGTTTATCGGAATCAGGTGATTCAAGCGCCTGGAGTTTCGTTTCGAAACCGCCGTTCCGACTAATTAACTTAAACAAGTTTTTGCTACGGTAAAATTTGACCTAGTTTCAACTTGCTAGAACCGAGTTGTTTTCTTCCGCCGTTTGTTTTCGGTTTCTTTGTTCGGTTCTTTCTCTCTTTGCAACCGGAGTTCTTAAGTTGAACTTTCTGGTTCGATCTCTTGTTCGAGTTTTACCTGTGCATTAGATGAGTACTTATTATATGCTTGTTGTTTGTCTGCGATAGATTACCCGGATTGCGCCGCTTGTTACTTCGAATCTCTAGGACTCGCGGATCATCAGCAAGGCAAGTAACACTTTGATCACACCTTTTCTACAACCTAGTTTTATTGCATTAGATCAATCCTCACACATTGCATGATTAGGATCTAATTAAATTTTGGGATGGGAAGTAGATGAGGTAGTACCTATCACCTGTTATTATGAAACCTTTGGGAGTTACTTCTACGTTTGCTTATTATGCCATGCTATGCTAGTAGACGTGGATTGGGTGAGTGATATCCATGACAGATGTGAGTGTGATAATTTTAAGGGTTTATCTAAGGTGGCAACTTAAACACACATCTGGGTGGATTGAGGCACCTGATGTCTATCAGGACTTGCCTGTTTTTCTTTGGACCGCCACCCAGGCTCAAAGGGATCATAAGATCTTTCATGCTAGAAACTTACGTGTGCAGCCACAAGCCATTATGGGCTCTGGCATAGTTGACTAAGTCATGCGAACTCTTACAGGGTAGACTAGCAGATGTAGGGGAAAGTAGGTGTACCGGTCTATCCATCGTAAGGTGCTAGCGCTTCTGAAAGACTGTGTCTCGGTCATCCGTTTCTCAAACACCAGTAGTGCGAGAAATCCAACGGAGGCGATCGAGTCTTGTGGGGAAAACTGCGCAAACCTCTGCAGAGTGTAATAAACTAATCATGATTAGCCGTGTCCCTGGTTATGGACATCTCGAGTATCTAGTACTTGAATATCATGTGAATATCATCATGTTACTTCTAATTAATATTGTTGGGTTATTGATGACTACTTTTAATTGGGATTGAGAATGCTGTCAACCATTCTCAATGTTTAACAACCACCATGATAGTTAAATAAATTTATTCCTTTGCAGTAGGGAAAAACTGGCTTTACGCAAAACAGTAACCATAGAGCTTTCCACTAGCCAAATATGCATATAGTGTAGCTGTTTCATTCCATTACTCTCTATGTGTTACCTTGCCAGCATATTCCATGTGCTGACCCGTTTTCGGGCTGCAACGTTAATGTTGTAGACTTTTCAGACGACGATTAAGGTGCTTTTAGGTCGTGGTTCTATACTCAGTGATGCCGTTGGAGTTGATGGACCCATTTACCTTCCAAGTCTTCCGCTGTTATCGATATTAGATGGCCTTAAGCCATATTTATTGTAATAAATTCTCTTTTGAGACATCGATGTAATAAGTGTGTGATTGCCACTCTGCTATAAATCCTTCGAAGTACTATGTGGTGTCAGCATTACTGATCCAGGGATGACACCGGAGCACAGTAGACTTGATCCATTCGGGTCGGGTCGCTATAGAGATGGTATCAGAGCACACGCTGACTATAGGACACGACTACTAAGTTAAAGCCATAGATCACTATTCTCTCCTCATTTTCTGACTCCTCATCTTTTCTACTCTTTAGGATGAAGGACGCGAAGATTAAGTACGCTCAACCGGATGAAGGCACACCTTTTGGATTTCACTTGAAGGAAGTCACCAAGTACCTAAACATTGGATTACCAAGTTTCACGGGAACCTTCAATGCCACTCTGCCTGAAGAGGAGCGCTGCAAGATTCAAGCTCACGTTCCGGGAAGGACATTCGCGCCAATCATGAAGCCCATAGATAGTGTTTTCAATGCACCAACCTGGAGTCTGGGAAAGAGCATGGCGGCCCATATCACCATAGGACGCATTGGAGAAGTTTATCAAGAAGACCTCAAGGACACTATCTACCAGATTTGCGGACGCCGAGATGAACAATGGGAGTTAGTCATCACCAAGAAGGATAGATCCATTGCAGCTTTCATCCAGGAGTTAAACCAGCACATTCGACGCCACGAGAACCAGATGTGCAATGATATGATAGAGTTGAAGAATGCGAAGACAAGGATCATCGAGCTAGAAGGAGAACTAAAGGCTACACGCAAGGACTACATGGACGAGATCGTAGCTCTAGCAAGACACAACGTCGATCTTAAGCAGGAGATTGAAGAACTCAAGAGGGAGTTAGCATCCAGGAAGGAAGGCATGTATGTCGCATGTCCGAACAACTACATCATCATCGACGACACCGATTCGGATCCAAGTGAACCCGACTTTGAAGACGAAGCTGGAGCGGACATCATGGAGTCTTCCACCAGTTCAAATTTTTAGATGACCACCAAATATTAGTAGTATCCCCCCCCATGTAAACACTATAGTTCAAGCAGTTTTGCGATAGTTAGATCGATTGTAAGCCCTTATTTGAATTGAATGAAGTGATTTTGTGTGCATTTGCCCATGTGCATTGGGGTAGTGTTTTCTCTTTAGACCTCACTCTATTCTTATTTCTCGTCTTTTCTAAACCCTCAGATGCCTCCGAGACGTGATAATGGATTTCCACCGGAGCTCACTCAATTGATCCAACAGCAGAATCAATTGATGCAATTGTTAGTTCAGAATCAGCAGAACAACAACAACAATAACCCACCACCACCACCACCACCTGTTGACCACTTAGCCCGTTTCCTTAGGCTAAATCCGCCGGTGTTTTCTAGTAGCACCGAGCCGATAGTAGCAGACGATTGGCTCCGCAAGATAGGAAGGGAGTTGACCACCGCAGGATGCACAGATGGTGAGAAAGTGAAGTTTGCCGCACATCAGCTTGAAGGACCCGCGGCAGCATGGTGGGAGAATTTCACAGCCACCTTCCCAGTTGACACTGTCACATGGGATCAGTTCCAGCAAGCTTTCCGCACCACACATGTTTTAGCAAGAGCTATGGCCATGAAGAAGCGTGAGTTTCGCAACTTACGCCAAGGAGGAAGGACAGTTGGCCAGTACGTTGACGACTGCAGCAAGTTAGCACGTTATGCCCCAGATGACGTTGCTACGGATGCCACTAAGCAGGAGAAGTTCTTGGAAGGACTAAATGATGAGTTAAGCATGCAGTTGATAGTAGCAAGTTTCAACAACTACCAGGAGTTGGTAGATCGTGCCATCATGATTGAAGGGAAGCAACAGCAGATTGAGAACCGCAAGAGGAAGTATGGACAAGGGAAGTATAACTCTAGAGCCCAGCAGAAGCCCCGTTTTACCCCTAAATTAGGATTTCAGTTTCAGCATACCCATGGAGGAGGTAGTTCGCACAACCACAATGGCCACAAGAACGGTAAAGGGAATGGAGGAAGCAACGGCCAGAACCGGACCACCCCATCAACCCCATCCAAGAGAGATCTGAGTCAAGTCACCTGTTTCAAGTGTTCCAAGACCGGACATTATGCCAATGAATGTCCTGAAGGCCAGAATGGAAATGGCAATGGAAGCTCAGGGAAGAAGCCGAACCCTTTCAATAGGGGACAGGTAAACCACGTTAATGTGGAGGAGGTTGAAGATCAGCCTGATGCAGTAAACGGTAAGTTTTTGGTTAAGTCATTTACCGCACTCGTTCTTTTCGATACGGGTGCATCACATTCATACATATCAAGGGGATTTGTGGAAAAATATAGCCTGCCCACTAGGATTCTTAAAACACCTATGCTAGTAAGTTCGCCAGGAGCAGAATACATGGCCAGTCAAGGATGTTTTCAAGTGCCATTAAGCATAGGAAGGCATGTTTTCCCAACGGATTTAATTATTCTGGAATCCCAAGGTTTGGATGTAATTCTTGGTATGGATTGGCTGTCGATGTATGGAGGAAACATCAATTGCGCTAGTAAGTCAATTTTGCTTACAACGCCGGAAGGAAGAAGGATCAAGTATGTATCCCGGCATGTGCCAAATAGGACACAAGTAAATTGCCTAACAGGAGTTGTGCAGGAAGAAGTACCAGTGGTAAAGGATTTTCCTGATGTATTTCCTGAAGAGTTGCCAGGCATGCCACCGGATAGGGACATTGAGTTTCTGATTGAGTTGTTGCCAGGTACAGGCCCAATATCGAAGAGACCATACAGGATGCCCGCTAAGGATTTGGTAGAAATTAAGAATCAGATTAAGGAGTTATTAGAGAAAGGTTACATACGCCCAAGTTCTTCGCCTTGGGGATCACCCGTACTTCTAGTGGAGAAGAAGGATGGATCATTAAGGATGGTTGTTGATTACCGTGGATTGAATGAAGTAACCATCAAGAACAAGTACCCACTGCCAATGATAAATGATCTGTTTGATCGTTTGCAAGGAGCTAAAGTGTTTTCCAAGATCGATTTGCGATCAGGGTACCACCAGTTGAAGATTCGAGAACAGGATATTCCTAAGACAACATTCACCACAAGATATGGACTGTATGAGTATACCGTTATGTCATTTGGATTGACTAACGCACCTGCCTATTTTATGAACCTGATGAACAAAGTGTTTATGGAGTTTTTGGATAAGTTCGTCGTAGTGTTCATTGATGATATCCTGGTTTATTCAAAGAATGAAGAAGAGCATAAGGAACATTTGCGTTTGGTTTTGGAGAAACTAAGGGAACATCAGTTATATGCCAAATTTAGTAAATGTGAGTTTTGGTTGAAGGAAGTAGGATTCCTCGGACACGTTATATCCGGAGAAGGGATAGCAGTTGACCCCGCCAAGGTTGAGACCGTAACCGAATGGGAAGCACCAACGACAGTTGGAGAGATCCGGAGTTTTCTTGGACTCGCAGGATACTACCGGAGATTTATTGAGAACTTTTCAAAGATTGCAAAGCCTATGACGGAGTTGTTGAAGAAGGATACTAAGTTCAAATGGACTAAGGAGTGTGAGGCTAGTTTTCAGGAGTTGAAGAAACGTTTGGTTACCTCACCAGTATTGATTTTGCCAGATCAGACCAAGGATTATGAGGTGTATCGCGACGCTTCACGCCGAGGACTTGGAGCAGTGCTTATGCAGGAAGGGAGAGTTGTTTCATATGCCTCAAGACAACTGAAGCCTCATGAGTTGAATTACGCCACACATGATTTGGAGTTAGCAGCCGTAGTGCATGCATTGAAGACATGGAGACATTTCCTCATTGGAAATCATTGTGAGGTGTACACGGACCACAAGAGTTTGAAGTACATTTTCACGCAGAAGGAGTTGAATCTCAGACAAAGGAGATGGTTGGAGCTCATCAAGGATTATGATATGAAATTGCATTACCATCCAGGTAAAGCTAATGTAGTAGCTGACGCATTGAGCCGCAAGAGCCACGTAAATACATTGATGACGGGAGAAATACCCAAGGAGTTATCAGAAAACCTTCGTGGACTACGTGTAGAGATAGTTCCGAAAGGCTATGTGGCAGCATTGGAGATTCAGTCAACATTGATGGATAAAATCAGAGAGGCTCAGAAATCTGACAAGGAGATTGCTTCTATAAAGGAGAAACTAAGCAAAGGAAAAGCAAAGGGATTTCGTGAGGATGAGCACGATACCCTATGGTTCGAGGACCGTGTTTATGTGCCAAATGACCCGGAGATCAGGAAGTTGATTCTACAAGAGGCACATGATTCACCCTATTTGATTCACCCAGGAAATACCAAGATGTATTTGGATTTGAAGGAGACATTCTGGTGGACCGGAATGAAGAAGGATATTGCAGCATATGTAGCAGTTTGTGACGTATGTCATAGAGTAAAGGCAGAGCATCAGAAGCCAGCCGGATTGTTACAACCATTGCCGATACCCGAATGGAAGTGGGATAAGATAGGCATGGATTTTATCACAGGACTACCCAGGACGAAAGCAGGATATGACTCGATATGGGTAGTAGTTGATCGTTTGACGAAGGTAGCACATTTCATTCCAGTCAAGACCACTTACGCCAGTGCTAAGTTGGTTGGCAAAGATATACATGACTAGGATCATTTGTTTGCATGGAGTTCCAAGGAGTATTGTATCAGACAGAGGAACCCAATTTACCTCAAAGTTTTGGAATCAGTTACATGAAACTTTGGGAACCAGGCTAGAGTTCAGCACCGCTTTTCATCCATAGACAGATGGACAGACCGAGAGAGTCAATCAGATTTTGGAAGATATGCTGAGAGCTTGTGCACTAGATTATGGATCTAGTTGGGACGATAACTTGCCGTATGCGGAGTTTTCTTATAACAACAGTTACCAAACCAGTTTGAAGATGGCACCTTTCGAAGCTTTATACGGAAGGAGGTGCAGGACACCGTTGTCATGGGACGAAGTTGGAGACCGTCAGTTCTTTGGACCAGATTTGATTAAGGAGTCTCAAAGTTGATACGCGATAGGCTCAAGGTAGCCCAGTCCAGGTAGAAGAGCTACGCAGATTCTAAACGCAAGGAGACAGTTTACGAAACCGGAGACAGAGTGTATCTCTGAGTATCCCCACTTCGAGGAGTTAAACGCTTTGGAGTTAAGGGAAAATTAGCACCGCGTTTCGTTGGACCATATAAGATCTTGCAACGTATGGGAGAAGTCCGTATAAGTTGGAATTACCAGAGGGACTGTCAGGAGTTCATGACGTATTCCATGTTTCTCAGCTGAAGAAATGTCACGCCGAGATGGCGGAGGTACCGCTAAGAGATACAGTGCCATTGGAAGCAATTCAGTTGAAGGACGATCTAACGTATGAAGAGAAACCAGTCAAGATTCTCGAGTTTGCCAGCAGAGTTACCCGCAGCAAGGTTATCAAGTTTTGCAAAGTTCAGTGGAACCACCACTCAGAGGATGAAGCCACCTGGGAGAGAGAAGAAGATTTGCTCAAGGACCACCCTCACCTATTTTCTAACCAACCCGAATCTCGAGGGCGAGATTCATCTTAAGGGGGGTAGGTTTGTAACATCCCAAATTTTCAATTTGGAATGTTATACATTAGATCATCATGCATATCATATTTTCTTGCATTGGTCGATCCTATTTCACGCAACTCAAAGACCCCCGGAGAGAATTGGAGATTTCGTTATTTTCATATTTGAGCTTTCTCAAATTTCGAAAAGAGGATCATTGGATTTGTCGGAGTTTCATTTGCCTTTTATTTGGATAGGGAAAAATGCGAGTTTTCAAAATTTGCATTCTAGCTCCCGAGAAAAGTTAATTTTGTTCGACTCATTTTTAGGAGTCGGGGAAAATTTACTTTAAAAAGTTTTGGAGTTCGTTTAGTTCTCTTTTCTTTTGTTTTTCTGCGCGCGTAACCTTTAAAAAAAATTTCGCAGCGCCCCTGGGCCAAGGCCCAGCAGCCAGCCGGCCAAGGCCAGGCCTCACCGCGCGCGCGCCTAGCATGTAGGCCGCCGCCGCCGCCCCTAGTAGGAGTCCTATTTGGACTCCAATCTCCTCTTTCCTCTCCTTCTCTTTTTCTTGCCCCCTCCCCCAAGCAATCCCCCTCCTCCTCCTCTTAAATACCCCCAAGACGCCCCCCCCCCTTTTCCACACCAAGTCCAAGCCCCCAAGCCCCAAGCCGCACCGCCCTTAGTGCCGCGCCGCCGCCGCCCTAGTGCCGCCGCCGCTGCCCCATAGCGCCGCCGCCGTCGCCCTTGCACCCCGCCGCCGCCGCTCAACCCCACCGGCCGCCGGAGCCCCTCGCCGGAGGTAGCCCTGCGCCGCGTCTCTCTTTCCCCTCGGTTCGGTTCTTCTCATAACCGTTCCGATTTTTCTTATAAACCGTTCCGGTTCTTTTCTTCTCTTCCGATTCGTTTTCTTTCGTTCTTCGTTCGGTTTTTCTTCCGAAACCCTAGATCGGTTTTCGTTTTGCTTTCGGTTTAGTTGCCTAGAGTCCGTTCGCCGGACCGTTCGTCCTAACGAACGTGATCACCGGATTCTTCTCAGTTAACGAACGTCCGTTTGTTCAACCGTTCTTCTTTTTCTTCTCGTTGGATTTATTCCGTGATCGTGATTTCAGATCCGATCTTCGTTCTAGTTTATCTTCTCGCTCGTTTATCGGAATCAGGTGATTCAAGCGCCTGGAGTTTCGTTTCGAAATTGCCGTTGCGACTAATCAACTTAAACAAGTTTTTGCTACGGTAAAATTTGACCTAGTTTCAACTTGCTAGAACCGAGTTGTATTCTTCCGCCGTTTGTTTTTGGTTTCTTTGTTCGGTTCTTTCTCTCTTTGCAACCGGAGTTCTTAAGTTGAACTTTCTGGTTCGATCTCTTGTTCGAGTTTTACCTGTGCATTAGATGAGTACTTATTGTATGCTTGTTGTTTGTCTGTGATAGATTACCCGGATTGCACCGCTTGTTACTTCGAATCTCTAGGACTTGCGGATCATCACCAAGGCAAGTAACACTTTGATCATACCTTTTCTACAACCCAGTTTTATTGCATTAGATCAATCCTCACACATTGCATGATTAGGATCTAATTAAATTGTGGGATGGGAAGTAGATGAGGTAGTACCTATCACCTGTTATTATGAAACCTTTGGGAGTTACTTCTACGTTTGCTTATTATGCCATGCTATGCTAGTAGACGTGGATTGGGTGAGTGATATCCATGACAGATGTGAGTGTGATAATTTTAAGGGTTTATCTAAGGTGGCAACTTAAACACACATCTGGGTGGATTGAGGCACCTGATGTCTATCAGGACTTGCCTGTTTTTCTTTGGACCGCCACCCAGGCTCAAAGGGATCATAAGATCTTTCATGCTAGAAACTTACATGTGCAGCCACAAGCCATTATGGGCTCTGGCATAGTTGACTAAGTCATGCGAACTCTTACAGGGTAGACTAGCAGATGTAGGGGAAAGTAGGTGTACCGGTCTATCCATCGTAAGGTGCTAGCGCTTCTGAAAGACTGTGTCTCGGTCATCCGTTTCTCAAACACCAGTAGTGCGAGAAATCCAACGGAGGCGATCGAGTCTTGTGGGGAAAACTGCGCAAACCTCTGCAGAGTGTAATAAACTAACCATGATTAGCCGTGTCCCTGGTTATGGACATCTCGAGTATCTAGTACTTGAATATCATGTGAATCTCATCATGTTACTTCTAATTAATATTGTTGGGTTATTGATGACTACTTTTAATTGGGATTGAGAATGCTGTCAACCATTCTCAATGTTTAACAACCACCATGATAGTTAAATAAATTTATTCCTTTGCAGTAGGGAAAAACTGGCTTTACGCAAAACAGTAACCATAGAGCTTTCCACTAGCCAAATATGCATATAGTGTAGCTGTTTCATTCCATTACTCTCTATGTGTTACCTTGCCAGCATATTCCATGTGCTGACCCATTTTCGGGCTGCAACGTTAATGTTGTAGACTTTTCAGACGACGATTAAGGTGCTTTTAGGTCGTGGTTCTATACTCAGTGATGCCGTTGGAGTTGATGGACCCATTTACCTTCCAAGTCTTCCGCTGTTATCGATATTAGATGGCCTTAAGCCATATTTATTGTAATAAATTCTCTTTTGAGACATCGATGTAATAAGTGTGTGATTGCCACTCTGCTATAAATCCTTCGAAGTACTGTGTGGTGTCAGCATTACTGATCCAGGGATGATACCGGAGCACAGTAGACTTGGTCCATTCGGGTCGGGTCGCTACATACATACGGATCTGAATGTTGCAGACCTGTTGACTAAGCCTCTTCCACGAGCAAAACATGATCAACACCAAGACTCCATGGGTGTTAGAATCATTACTATGTAATCTAGATTATTGACTCTAGTGCAAGTGGGAGACTGAAGGAAATATGCCCTAGAGGCAATAATAAAGTTATTATTTATTTCCTTATATCATGATAAATTTTTATTATTCATGCTAAAATTGTATTAACCGGAAACATAATACATGTGTGAATACATAGACAAATAGAGTGTCACTAGTATGCCTCTACTTGACTAGCTCGTTGATCAAAGATGGTTATGTTTCCTAGCCATTGACATGGGTTGTCATTTGATTAAACGGGATCACATCATTAGGAGAATGATGTGATTGACATGACCCATTCCGTTAGCTTAGCACCCGATCGTTTAGTATGTTGCTATTGCTTTCTTCATGACTTATACATGTTCCTATGACTATGAGATTATGCAACTCCCGTTTACCGGAGGAACACTTTGTGTGCTACCAAACGTCACAACGTAACTAGGTGATTATAAAGGTGCTCTACAGGTGTCTCCAAATGTACTTGTTGGGTTGGTGTATTTTGAGATTAGGATTTGTCACTCTGATTGTCCGAGAGGTATATCTGGACCCTCTCGGTAATGCACATCACTTAAGCCTTGCAAGCATTGCAACTAATGAGTTAGTTGCGGGATGATGTATTGCAGAACGAGTAAAGAGACTTGCTGGTAACGAGATTGGACTAGGTATTGAGATACCGATGATCGAATCTCCGGCAAGTAACATACCGATGACAAAGGGAACAACGTATGTTGTTCTGCGGTCTGACCGATAAAGATCTTTGTAAAATATGTGGGAGCCAATATGAGCATCCAGGTTCCACTATTGGTTATTGACCGGAGACGTGTCTCGGTCATGTCTATATAGTTCTCGAACCCGTAGGGTCCGCACGCTTAATGTTTCGATAACAGTTATATTATGAGTTTATATGTTTTGATGTACCGAAGGTTGTTCGGAGTCCCGGATGTAATCACGGACATGACGAGGAGTCTCAAAATGGTCGAGACATGAAGATTGATATATTGGAAGCCTATGTTTGGATATCGGAAGTGTTCCGGGTGAAATCGGGATTTTATCGGAGTACCAGGAGGTTACCGGAACCCCCCGGGAACTTAATGGGCCTTAGTGGGCTTAGGAGGAAGAGAGGAGAGGCGGATAGGGCTGGGCCACGCGCCCCTTCCCCCCAGTCCGAATAGGACAAGGAGAGGGGGGAGGCGTCCCCCTTCCTTCTTCTCCTCCACTCTTTCCCCCTCCCAAGTCCTAATCCAACTAGGAAAGGGGGGGGGGAGTCCAACTACCGCTGGGAGTAGGACTCCTCCGGGCACGCCGTCTCCCTTGGCCAGCTGCACCCCCCTTGCTCCTTTATATACGGGGGCAGGGGCACCCTAGAGACACAATAATTGATCTGTTTGATATTTTAGCCATGTGCGGTGCCCACCTACACCATAGTCCACCTCGAGAATACTGTAGCGGTGCTTAGGCGAAGCCCTGCGTCGGTAGAACATCAACATCTTCACCACCCGTTGTGCTGACAAAACTCTCCCTCAACACTCGGCTAGATCGGAGTTCGAGGGACGTCATCGGACTGAACGTGTGCTGAACTCGGAGGTGCCGCGTGTTCGGTACTTGATCGGTCGGATCATGAAGACGTATGATTACATCAACCGCTGTGCTAACGCTTCCGCTTTTGGTCGACGAGGGTACATAGACAACACTCTGCTCTCTCGTTGCTATGCATCACCATGATCTTGCGTGTGCGTAGGAATTTTTTTGAAATTACTACGTTCCCCAACATATAGTGGTTTTGGTATCGCCTCCGTCGGCCCTCGTCCTGTCTATGATTTGGATGTGGTATATATTATCTTTTATAACTATTTGGTTCATTTAGTGTTTATGACAATTATGCCGACCAACGTGACATAGATTTTTTGTATCTAGGAGGTATGTGAACCGGAAATTCCAACCGACCCTATTGTCGAGAGGTTAAATTTAGTTGAAGAAGAAAACAATAACTTGAAGGAAAAATTGAAAAAAATTGAGGAGGAGAAAATTTTATTGGAGTTGCATGTTGCGGATGTCGTCGATGATCACAAGAGCAAGATGGATGCAATGCTCTTGAATATTAGAAAGATTAGAAAATATGCCATTCATACCGAGGCTTGGTATCATTATGCCGTTGGATCAATTGTTGCCTTAGTTGCGATTATGATCGCATTTGTTGTTGCATTGAAATGTTTTACATAGTTTTAATGTATGGTTTATTTTTAGATGCTCTGGAGAGCAATATGTTGTTCAATGAGAACTATGTATGTACTTTGGTTTTAATGTGATGATGCACTTATATTAATTCGGTCACTTATCTATTCATGATGTTCTATAATGGTTTTTGACACACTTAATAATAAATAATGCACGCAGATGAACCGACATTGGATGTACGGTGACAGACGCACCTCCGAGTACATTAAGGGCGTGCATAATTTTCTCGAAGTGGCCGAGGCAAGCAAGCAGAATGATTTTATGTGTTGCCCATGCCCTATATGTGGGAATACGAAGTCTTACTCTAACTCAAAAACCCTTCACACCCACCTGATTTATAAGGGTTTCATGCCACACTATAATGTTTGGACCAAGCAAAGAGAAAGAGGGGTTATGATGGAAGACAACGAAGAAGAAGAGGATGATGAAAACTATGTGCCTCCTAAATACAGTGATGCTGCAACGGGGGAAGCTGAAGATCAAGAGGAACCAGACATGTGCCCGATGATGATCTTCACCGGGTCATTGTTGATGCAAAGAGACAATGCGAAAGTGAAAAGGAGAAGTTGAAGTTCGATCGCATGTTAGAGGATCACAAAAAAAGGTTGTACCCCAATTGCGTAGATGGCAACACAAAGCTCGGTACCATACTTGAATTGCTGCAGTGGTAGGCAGAGAATGGTGTACCTGACAAAGGATTTGAGAAGCTACTGAAAATATTGAAGAAGAAGATTCCAAAGGATAACGAATTGCCCGACAGTACGTACGCAACAAAAAAGGGTGTGTGCCATCTAGGATTGGAGGTGCAGAAGATACATGCATGCCCGCGCCCCAAGAAGAGGGTTCCTGCCAAGGTGATGTGGTATGCTCCTATAATACCATGGTTGAAACGTATGTTTAGAAACAAACATCATGCCAAGTTGATGCGATGGCACAGAGAGGACCGTAAGAAAGACGGGAAGTTGAGAGCACCCTCTGACATGTCGCAGTGGAGAAAAATCGAGAGAAAGTACTCGAAGGACTTTGCAGGTGATGCAAGGAACGTATGGTTTGGTTTAAGCGCGGATGGCATTAATCCTTTTGGGGAGCAGAGCAGCAATCACAGACCTGGCCCGTGACTCTATGTATGTAACCTTCCTCCTTGGCTGTGCATGAAGCGAAAGTTCATTATGATGCTAGTTCTCACCCAAGGCCCTAAGCAACCCGGCAACAAGATTGATGTGTACCTAAGGCCATTAGTTGAAGAACTTCTACAGCTGTGGAATGGAAACGATATACGTGTGTGGGATGAGCACAAACAACAGGAATTTGACCTAAGGTTTATCAATGTCGAAAGAAAGGCAAGCATTTCAAAGGCGAGGCAGATCACGGAAGAAGCCCGCCATTCGTACCGGTGATCACGTACTTGCTATTGTCAATGATTTACAAGTAATCTTTGGAAAGGGTCCCGACGGACTATCTGTTCCGAATGACGCTGAGGGACGCGCACTGATGTCTACTACACAACTTTATTCTTGTAGACACATGTTGGGCCTCCAAGCGCAGAGTTTTGTAGAACAATAGCAATTTTATCTCAAGTGGATGACCTAAGGTTTATCAATTCGTGGGAGGCGTAGGATGAAGATGGTCTCTCTCAAACGACCCTGCAACCAAATACAAGAAATATCTTGTGTCCCCAACACACCCAATACAATGGCAAATTGTATAGTTGCACTAGTTCGGCGAAGAGATGGTGATAAAAGTGTAATATTGATGATAGAAATATATTTTTATAATCTGAATAAATAAAAACAACAAGGTAGCAAATAGTAAACATGCACAAAACAGTATTGCAATGCTTGAAAATGAGGCCTAGGGTATGTACTTTCACTAGTGCAATATCCCAAAAGTGCTAATATAATTTGATCATATAACCACCCCTCAACGTGCAACGAAGAATCACTTCAAAGTTCCTATCTAGCGGAGAACATAAGAATAAATTGTTTGTAGGGTACGAAACCACCTCAAAGCTATTCTTTCCGTTCGATCTATTCAAGAGTTCGTACTAAAATATCACAAAGCTATTCTTTCCGTTCGATCTAATCTAGAGTTCATACTAAAATAACACCAAAGCAAATTCATCTTCATAATACTCAATCCAACACAAAGAACTTCAAAGGGTGCCCCAAGATTTCTATCGTAGAAACAAAGAAAAGAACGTGCATCAACCCCTATACAAAGATTATCCCAATGTCACCTCGGGAATCCGCGAGTTGAGTGCCAAAACATATATCAAGTGAATCAATACAATACCCCATTGTCACCACGAGTATTCAACTGCAAGACATATATCAAGTATTCTCAAATCCATAAAAGTATTCAATCCGATAACAACGAAATCTCAAAGGGAAAAACTCAATTCATCACAAGATAGAGAGGGGAAAACACCATATCATCCGACTATATTAACAAAGCCCGCGATACATCAAGATCGTGACATCTCAAGAACATGAGAGAGAGAGAGATTGAACACATAGCTACTGGTACAAACCCTCATCCCCGAGGGTGGACTACTCCCCCAGGTGCTGCTCTGGCCCACTGGTGGTCTTCTGGTCCATAAAAAATCCACAAAAAGTTTCGTGGTGTTTGGACTCCGTTTGATATTGATTTCCTGTGATGTAAAAAACAAGCAAAAAACAGCAATTGGCACTGGGCACTGGGTCAATAGGTTAGTCTCGAAAAATGATATGAAGTTGCTATAAAATGATTGTAAAACATCCAAGAATGATAAAATAACAGCATGCATACTTCATAAATTATAGATACGTTGAATACGTATCAGTATCCCCAAGCTTAATTCCTACTCGTCCTCGAGTAGGTAAATGATAAAAGAAATAATTTATGAGGTGTGAATGCTAGCAAAGTGCTCAAGTCTGATCAATGAAAATTTCAATCACTTTTCCTAGCATCATAACAACAATTCTTTCTCATGAAATTTCTCATGTTAAAGTAGCAACCGATTCACATGTTAAGGTTTAAACAATGAATTCTCTTGAAACTCAACAACTATGTTCTCAGTCACCAAGCAATTGTAATTCAACTTATTCAACAGAGTTTAAGTAAGAGCTCCATATACTCAACCATCATATAGTCTTCTATGATTTCTAACACTCACCGCATACACATGAGCAAAACCTTTCAAACGGACACATAGAAAGATAGGGGCTTATAGTTTCGCCTCCCAATGTATTCACTCCAAGGGTGATGTCAACGATAATTACTCATTCTACCCATATCCAACTGGATATATGTGCCTAGATCACAAAGGTTAGCAACTTTGTCCTTTCATCTCTCATTGCTAGATTAGCTCTTGCAATGCTCTATAAGTATAGTGATTTGTGGGTTTTATTTTGGGAGGAATTATATGTGGTAGTATTTGATTTATATGTAATTTAAGGTCAAAATAACTCTTAGTTTGCATATGTAGGTGTGGTTTACTTAGTGCCTCCCCATCTTCGTCCTAACCACCGTCGATTGTCTGCACCGTCCCGTCGCCGGCACCACCTTGTGGTGAGCCTCTTGTTCTTATCTTTTTTATATAAAAAAATCATGTTTGTGTGATTTAGATATATAGTTACTTGTATCACTACTGCAGGATGGTTCAAATGGGACACTACGATCAGAGACCCTTCGAGAAACTGTGTGCGATGCCATAATCCCAAACGGTGGTGTAAAAAACCCGTCAAAAAGGTGCAAAACGTTTGCGATGACAGATTTATCAAACACGGTTCCGAATTTAGTTGCGTGTGCGATGTAGGGCAAACGGTTCAGCTCAATTAACTGTTTGGGATGACGAGGCACAAAAGAAACAAGCAGCCAGATGAAGGCCTGTGCGATATACAGCACACGGTTCACTGGGATGAAATGTGTGTGATTAGGCAACACAATGGAAACGGTTCAACTGAACAAGATGTGTGTGATACGCGGCAAACAGGTCCGAAATCTGAAATGTTTGCGAAGACCAATAATAACACAAACGATTGTTGCTAATAAGCCGTGTGAATTGCTCTGTCTACATTAGAATAACATATATATATATATATACATACATACATACATATATATATATATATATATATATATATATATATATATATAGGGATTGACTATTCGTCACCCTGGGTGAGGAATAATTATTCTTCATCCCCTCTATTTTACCATCAATGCACCATAATTTTACGCTTCGTCAGTTTTTTCTTATTTCCGACATAAAAAGAGACCGTAAGAAAATATATAATCGTCATAAAAAATATTTTATGTTATGTAAAGTTACAGACGTAAAAATATAGTATAAAATACACATAAACTGCAAATATTCTTGTCTTATGACCTATATTTTTATTTTCTTATGTCAAATTTTATGTAGTGAATCAATAGAAATGTAACTATTTGAATTCCAAATGTAATTTAATTATGAAATGATCGTAAGATTACCTCGGGTGAAGAATAACTTATTTTGCACCCTAGGTGATGAATATATATATATATATATATATGTATATATATAAACATTATTCTGATCACGGGATCAGAATAATATTCTGATCACAACCTGAACTGCCTGAGTAACGCGCCTGAACTTCTCTCCGTACGAACCCGACCTTCGGGCTATCTTCGCAACCATGCCTTCTACCGCGAGTTTTTCTGGTTAGTCGTGTTCCATGTGATGTAGGTGTAATCTTTAAACGATTTTTAGCAACTAAATACTCGTTTTAGATAGGAATCTCGCTCATAGGCGGATTTTGCACTCGTGTCATGAAGAACTCGCGCCTTTTGCGATTTTACTGCCTGAGTTGTTCGACCTGAACTTCCCCGTGTGCTAGGTTGAACTTCCCGCAACATTGCCCAAATAGGGATTGCTATATACCATTGGAAAGCAATGGACACGAGTATCATGACCCAAGTTAAATTTTTCGTAAAATGTAAGCGGTTTAAGAGCAGTTTTGAAAACCGTTTTTTCTTCACACAAAAAACATGAATCGTAATTTCTATCGCATTTCTAAACCGTTTATCGGAATGAGGCAAGTAATATGGCGTTGGAAAAATGCTGCAAAACCGCTTCTTCCACATGTTAAAAGTTTTCTATAATTCCCTACGGTTAAAGAGTAATTTGAAAAAACGTAAAATTTCACAAACCAAACAGCTGTGTCCGTATTTTCGATGTCATTTCTAAACGGCTAATCCAATTGACACAAATGATATGGTGTTGGAAAGCTTATTAAATTGCGCTATTTTTTCATGTTGAAAGTTTTTTCTAATTGTGAATGGTTTAAAAGTGATTTGTAAAACGGTCCAAGTTACACCGACAGTGTATTTTCGAGCTAATTTTTTAACCGTACATCCGAATGTAGCAAATGATATGGCGTTGGAAAGCTTGAGGAAATGTGAAACTTTTTGGTATATATTTTTCCTCCCAATTCCTTACTGTTTTAAGTCATTTTTGAAAATGTATAAAAACGTATTTTCGCCGTAATTTCTACAAACTTTATCGGAATGGTGCAAATAATATACCACTGAAAAGCTACGGAAAATGCGAAACTTTTTCATGTTGATGGTTTTCTCTTCCTAGCCCTTTTCAAGTAATTTTAAAAACGACGAGATCATTCGTTTTGCCTTTATCGCGAAACAGATTCTTCGAAAATGCACCTCGTGAAGAACCTGAACTTCTCGGTGCGTGTACCTGAACTTTACTCTGTTTTTCACGTGATTTTTTTGCTCGTAGTTCTCCATCCACTGCTCGTAGCTTTCCATCCACTGATCGGAATTGAGCAAGTGATATACCAATGGAAAGCTGTTGTGAACGCAACTTTCCCGTGTTGATCATTTTTTCATACTCATGACGATTTTACAAGTTTTTCATCTGAAATTCATCCACTGTAGTAGTTGAACTTCCTGCTATTTTCAGTTGAACTTCTGTGACGTATTTTCGTTTGTAATTTTCTCATCCATTCGTCTGTTTTACACAAATGATATTCCTGTTGTACAAATCTCTCTCAGAATTTTTTAAACTTTTTCTCCGACGAAGGACTTGAACTTATAACAACAAACTTTTAGCATTTGCTTTTTTATTCTTTTTTAATACAGAATGCACACCGTGTAGTATGTGAACTTCTGGCAGTTATCAATCGAACTTCTCTCGGTTACGTGAAAATATCTGAGTTTTTTATAAATATTTATCTGAATTTCTTAATCCTTTTTTATAAAATTTTGAAGCGCTCTATTTTTAAAAGTTGAACTTCTTGTTTTTTTATTTTCCAACTTCTTGTTTCCAATCTTTAATAACGAGGAAAATCTGAGTTTTCTATAATCATCAAACTTCTTCATCTTTTTAATATAGACTTCCTGATTTTATTTCTTTAATCTTTTTATGAAATTTTGAAGCACTCTATTTTTAAAAGTTGAACTTCTTGTTGTTTTATTTTTGAACTTCTTTTTTTCATTCTTTAATAACGTGAACTTCTGGTTATTATCACTTTGAACTTCTCTATCATTTGAGAGTATTATTTTAAAACCCAAAAAATAACATATTTTTTACGTATTTTGGACATCTAAATTCACGGTGAACCTCTGTCACAAGAAATTTTTGAACTTTTCCTCACCGAGCACTTGAACTTCTAGCAACCATTTTTTTCGTTTATGAGTTGTTTTTAAAAGTACAAAAAATGGCGTTGTGTTTTTTAGTTTTGGAACATGTAAATACTAGGTTTTAATAAACTTCGAGCTTCTCTATTATTTCAATATGAACTTTACCTTTTTATATTTTTGAGTAAAGAATTGTATTCGATTTTTATACGAAAAAAATCGAACATGGAAATACAAGGTGAACCTCTCTCGCAAGAATTTTTAAACTTCTCCGGACAGAGCACTTGAACTTCTTTCAACAAACTTTTTAAGTTTTTATTTTTCTATACTTTTTATTCTCACCTGAAATGCATTCCTTGCAGTACTTGAACTTCTCGTTGTTTTCACCTTTAACTTCTATCACATTTTTGTGTATACGTCGAATTACCCACAATTGAAGGTCGAACGTCATTTTTTGCCATTTTTAAAACATGTAATTGGAGGTCGAACGTCCCGCAATATAAATTCTGAACCATGCACGGTGGTGCACGTGAACTTCCGGCAACAAATCTGAGTTTTTTATATAATTCAAACTTCTCTGTTATTTCGAATTGAACTTCTTAGTCTTATTCTTAGAAAAAAAATATGTTTTGAAATAAGTATCAAACATTTTTTTCAAAATTGAACCTCATACTTTTATTTTTCCTAGAAATGGAAAGACTTTGAGTTTTTTGTAAACATCAAACTACTCCTTTTATTTTAATTTGAACTTATTTAATTTTATTCTTTAGTAAAGAATAAAACCTATTTTTTTATAAATGTTGAACTTCTTTTTTTATATAATTTGGACTTCTTGGTTTATTTAAAATACTTTCTTTTTCCATTTTTTGAACCGTGAAACAATGTTCTTTTTATAAAAAATAAGCATCAAACTCAGCGTTATGTTAATTTGAATTTCGTGCTTTTCTTTAGATAATTTTTTTCTTTTGATTTTCTTATAAACAATGACCTGCTATGTATCTTAAATTTAAACTTCTTGGTTTAATTTCTGTATTTTTTTAAACTTGTACTTCTTTTTTTAGTTTGACCTTCTATGTTTTTGTTTTCTTAGAGAAAGTTTTTTTGAATTCGTTATTTATAAGGAAACATAATTTAAACCGGACATGGAACCACTCCGTTTTTTATTTTTTAGCTTCAAGGTTTTTTTGTGAAAACAGGGAAAGTACGTTTTATTATAAGTAGTGAACTTCTCCATTTTTAATGTGGATTTTCTAGGTTTTCTAGAACTTCGTAAAAATCTGAACACATAATAAGAAGACATGAACCTGCGGGGCAATAATATCTGAACTTCTTTTGTACATATTGTCGCTGTCAACATGCATATACTTTACAAACGAAAATCCGAAATAGAGTACTAATCAAGCTGTGTGCTTGTCCATAAAAATACAAGACTATAAGAGCAATGGGTTCTGTCAAACCACAAGCGCATGCTCTCACTGGAAAAAATGCAAACGCATTAAAAAAGTGAAATCCACAACAACACTTTGACCCCTCTCTCTCTGTCTCTCGTTTTTTCTTTTTTGCTTTCTTCTGTACTCACCACATCCACAGCAACAGCTTTGGCGTCATGAGTGAGCAGCATGGCAGAGCTTCACACAACCTGCAGCGGAGATTGGGCATGGACCGAGGCAGCTTTTTGCCGTGCGCAGCAGAGCTTGGAGTGGGAGGAGGATGGCTTGGAGAATGGTCAGCAGCAGAGCTCCTCTGCCCATGGCCCTCTGAAACAACGGCTGCTAGACTCACCAGCTTGGATAGATTTGTGGGTACGGAATAATACATGAGGGTAGTGGGATTTTCACGGGAAGGAGGTGGCGATTGCAAGGCACACTGCTGCTATAAGAACTGGGTTGCGGCGCGAGGTGCAGGTGCACTGGCGTAACAACAAGAAGTTCAGAGCAGCAGGGCTGCAAGGTCACCTCCTCCGTTCGCTTCCGCTCGGAAACTTGAATCGGCGACGAGAAGAACACCGAAGAAGAGGGCAGGCCAAGCCAAAGTTTAAGGAAGGTCGCGGCGTTGTAGAGGGAAGGTCACGCCGGAGTAGATGAAAGGTGGCGCCGCAGGGGAGGTTGGGGGCGGGGCAGAGGTGGTCAGGGCGGGTGCGGCGCGGCGACCGGAACCAGGTGCGGCGCTGTGGCCGGAACCAGGTGCGGGCATGGCGCGGCAGCCGGAATCAGTGGCGGGGGCGGCCGGAACCAGGCGTGGGGGCGGCGCCGGGGCCAGATCCCGGCGAGGGGGCTGTGCAGGGCCAGATCCAGGCGGGGGCAGCTCCAGCGCGGCTGGAAGGCCACCGGCGGCCGCCATAGTGGAGGGCGGAGTGGGAGGTGGTTGGTCGCTGCAGGGGATCGGGCGCCGCCGTCCCCAGCGGATCCCTGGCAGGGGAGCTGGCCGCCGCGTGGGTGCGGCTGATCAGGGTGATTCGCCGGGGAGTTGGAGGCCGGCGGCTATCGGGGGTGGGTGATGGGAATCACCCGCGGGAGGGGGGGGGTCGGGAGTTCGGGAGTTCTAGAACTTACTGGTCGTGGCCTTATATAGGCGTCCCGTGATCCGAATAGTTATTCTAATCCCATGATCAGAATAGTGCTACTATATATATATATATATATATATATATATATATATATATATATGACAAATTTTATCTACCATCTAGTCGTAGTTACGACCACTTGCATTTGGTATGTTGTATGGTATCTGTAAAAACCGAGAGTATGTACGCGTAGTATGTAGTATATAACGATGTTTAGGTAGTATATATACTACTTTTTATGTAGTATGTACCATATTTTAAGCATGCTCTTTTTTACGTACAAATATGTATGTATTTCATAAATATAACAAAAATTATGAGCTCATATGCAATTTTTTCATGTAACTTGCGTTCAAATATCTTAGATATAGTATATGAACATATTTAGAGTGATAAAGTAGTATATATAGTATCACATGGTAGTATATGAGACATGTGAGGTAACTACCACTAAGTGGTAGGATGTATTTTTCCTATATATATATAAATATATAACTGAAATAAACATCCAATTACATAAGTGACTATACAGATCATTTGCACACACCTCAATAAACAATTGAATGCACTCTAAACTAGGAGAAACGATCGTCTAGTCATCTACTTGTGACGCTCCCGCCACTGCTATGTGGCTCGATCCCTCGTCTGGGTTAGGAAGAAGACAGTTCCTCATGTCAACGATCCACCTGTACATATGGTAGCTTGTGTACGCGTCCATGGCCGCGTACTTGACATGTTGTTTATCCAGTCTCTTATGCCACACACTATGCCAGGCGTTCTTGTCCTTATTGCTCTCTTGCTTCATCTTCGGGTAGTAGGGGTCGATGATGGTCGAGGCGAGGTCAACCAGGGAGTTCAGTTTGCTTTTGTCGCTGCCCCAAACCTTGTAGTGGTGCTGGATGTTAACAAGATTCGGGCATTTCAAGTCTAAAACCTTGAGCGCTTTTAGATCGTTAGTGGTGTCCACCATAGCGAAATTGTAGTCGGAGCTCTTGATAAACCTGAAGAAACGCTCGCAAGGCCTTGTGGCAAGGTGGAAGTGGTAGACGAGGACGTCATGTTACACACACAACTGGGTGATGGCAACCTTCTGATCGTGCCCGGCATGACCCATGGTGTACTCGAGGTCGAAGCCGACCACTCGGTATTTGTCCTCGGCAAGGAACTACTACATAGTTTGGATGAAGCTCTCCACCGAGACCGGATCGTTCGTGTAGACCACCGAGAGGGCCTTCCCCCTCACGTGGGTGTCCACTATGTGATGCATGGTGAACTGCCTGTCGTTGTCATCGTCGGCCGCCGGGAGCACCATTGGAGCCACGGGGAGCGCCATTGGAACCATTAAATGTCCGCTCTGTATGTGTCCTTGTGGGTGTGCTTATTGTGTCGTGTGAGATTCTCGGCGTGCTTGCATGGCAGTTTTTGCAGTGGGTAACTGCATTGTCGCGCCGCACCCGACGAAACCGCTTGCACACGAACATGCGTGATCGTGCGCCGGCCCCAAACACTGGCAGCGCGCGTGGAGGGATGAGGGCAGAGCACCCGGAGGGACGCGAGAGCAGAGTGCACGAGGCAGGACGCGAGCAGAGCGCGCCGCGGCCGCCTGAACCGCAAGCAACCACACGTATAGAGCAGTTGAACACGCAGGAAATGGTCGCCTACAAGCCGGCTGATAGTTGCGTCACTGCGTAGAGAGCAGCCGTGTGGTACCACCTCCGTCTAGTCTACTCCATGCCATACTTTTTCCTCAAATTTAACCAACAAAATGTTAATGCATGTTTTCAAAATTATATAATTTGAAACTATGTTCAAATACAAATCCAACTATATAATCTTTGGCGACATGCATTCGAAATTTATTAGTTAAATCATACTTATAAACCAGGACGGTGGTATAGTAGGTAATTAAATCGCAAACTTTTTTTATTAAACGTATGTGTACGTGGCCTTTCGTCCTTCTCTCGCACGTCTTGTCACCCCGCTGCCGCAGACGGCTTACAGCAGAAGCTTGCGCAGCGCGCGGGGGCGTTCTTTTTGCCAAACCGTGGTGCCAATGAATCGTCGGTGAGCCTGTTCCCGCGCAACCCTGCAAGCTTCCTGCCCGACTCGGTGAAATCCCCCAAAATCCCAATGCTTACAGGCCTGCTATAAAAACTCTCATGGTTGGCGAGTCCTGTGTCGCATTTTCCACTCCATCCCTGTAGCTTATCTCGTCTGCTTCTCCCACATTCGCCAATGGCACCGGTTCGTCGTTGTCGCTCAGCCACTCTGCCGTCATCAGAGGACAGCTCCAGCTGGGAGGCTACACCATGGCGGCCGCTACCTCTTGAGCATGCGTTGTTTTTCCCTTGAAGAGGAAAGGGTGGTGCAGCAAAGTAGCGTAAGTATTTCCCTCAGTTTTTGAGAACCAAGGTATCAATCCAGTAGGAGACTACACGCAAGTCCCTCGTACCTACAGAAACAAATAAGAACCTTGCAACCAACATGATAAAGGGGTTGTCAATCCCATCACAGCCACTTGCAAAAGTGAGATCTGATAAAGATAATAAAATAAATATTTTTGGTATTTTTATGATATAGATTGGAAAGTAAAGATTGCAAAAAACGGTGACAGAAATGGCTAGTTGCTGGGAGATTAATATGATGGAAGATAGACCCGGGGGCCATAGGTTTCACTAGTGGCTTTTCTCAAGATAGCTTAATTTATGGTGGGTGAACGAATTACTGTCGAGCAACTGATAGAAAAGCGCATAGTTATGAGAATATCTAGGCATGATCATGTATATAGGCATCACGTCCATGACAAGTAGACCGAAACGATTCTGCATCTACTACTATTACTCCACACATCGACCACTATCCAGCATGCATCTAGAGTATTAAGTTCTTAAGAACAGAGTAACGCATTAGGCAAGATGACATGATGTAGATGGATAAACTCAAGCAATATGATATAAACCTCAAATTTTATCCTCGATGGAAACAATACAATACGTGCCTTGCTGCCCTTGCTGCCACAGGGAAAGGACACCACAAGATTGAACCCAAAGCTAAGCACTTCTCCCATTGCAAGAAAGATCAATCTAGTAGGCCAAACCAAACTGATATTTCGAAGAGACTTGCAAAGACATAAAATCATGCATATAAGAATTCAGAGAAGAATCAAATATTGTTCATAGATAATCTTGATCATAAATCCACAATTCGTCGGATCTCGGCAAACACACCGCAAAAAGAATTACATCGAATATATCTCCAAGAGAATCGAGGAGAACTTTGTATTGAGATCCAAAGAGAGAGAAGAAGCCATCTAGCTAATAACTATGGACCTGAGGGTCTGTGGTAAACTAGTCACACATCATCGGAGAGGCTATGGTGTTGATGTAGAAGCCCTCTGTGATCGATTCCCCCTCCGGCGGAGCACCGGAAAAGGCCCCAAGATGGGACCTCACAGGTACAGAAGGTTGCGGCGGTGGAAATAGGGTTTCGCGGTGCTCTCGGATGTTTTCGGGGTATATGAGTATATATAGGCGAAAGAAGTAGGTTGGTGATGTCTACTAAACAACCTTCTTCTTGTAGACGTTGTTGGGCCTCCAAGTGCAGAGGTTTGTAGGACAGTAGCAAATTTCCCTCAAGTGGATGACCTAAGGTTTAACAATTCGTAGGAGGCGTAGGATGAACATGGTCTCTCTCAAGCAACCCTGCAACCAAATAACAAAGAGTCTCTTGTGTCCCCAACACACCCAATACAATGGTAAATTGTATAGGTGCACTAGTTCGGCGAAGAGATGGTGATACAAGTGCAATATGGATGGTAGATATAGGTTTTTGTAAACTGAAAATATAAAAACAGCAAGGTAACAAGTGGTAAAAGTGAGCGTAAACGGTATTGCAATGCGTTGAAACAAGGCCTATGGTTCATAGTTTCACTAGTGCAAGCTCTCTCAACAATAATAACATACTTGGATCATATAACTATCCCTCAACATGCAACAAAGAGTCACTCCAAAGTCACTAATAGCGGAGAACAAATGAAGAGATTATGGTAGGGTACGAAACCACCTCAAAGTTATTCTTTCCAATTAATCCGTTGGGCTATTCCTATAAGTGTCACAAATAGCCCTAGAGTTCGTACTAGAATAACACCTTAAGACACAAATCAACCTAAACCCTAAGGTCACCTAGATACTCCAATGTCACCTCAAGTATCCGTGGGTATGATTATATGATATGCATCACACAATCTCAGATTCATATATTCAATCCAACACAAAGAACCTCAAAGAGTGCCCCAAAGTTTCTACCGGAGAATCACGACAAAAACGTGTGCCAAGCCCTATGCATAGGTTCATGGGCAGAACCCGCAAGTTGATCACCAAAACATACATCAAGTGAATCACGTGATATCCCATTGTCACCACAGATACGCACGGCAAGACATACATCAAGTGTTCTCAAATCTTTAAAGACTCAATCCGATAAAATAACTTCAAAGGGGAAACTCAATCCATTACAAGAGAGTAGAGGGGGAGAAAAAACATAAGATCAAACTATAATAGCGAAGCCCGTGATACATCAAGATCGTGCCAAATCAAGAACACGAGAGAGAGAGAGAGAGGGAGAGAGAGAGATCAAACACATAGCTACTGGTACATACCCTCAGACCCGAGGGTGAACTACTCCCTCCTTGTCATGGAGAGCGCCGGGATGATGAAGATGGCCACCGGTGAGGGTTCCCCCCTCTGGCAGGGTGCCGGAACGGGGTCCTGATTGACTTTTGGTGGCTACAGAGGCTTGTGGCGGCGGAACTCCAGATCTATCTTGTTCTTCGGAAGTTTTAGGGTACGTGGGTATATATGGGTGAAATAAGTACGCCGGTGGACCAAAGGGGGGTCCATGAGGCAGGGGGACGCGCCCTAGGGGGTGGCGCCCTCCACCCTCGTGGCCACCTCCCACCTTTCCTGACGTGCACTCCAAGCTTCTCCGGTAGCTTTCCTTCCAAAAATAACTTCTCCAGTTGATTTCGTTCCGTTTCGACTCCGTTTGATATTACTTTTCTTCGAAACACTAAAATAGGCAAAAAAACAGCAATTCTGGGCTGGGCCTCCGGTTAATAGGTTCGTCCCAAAAATAATATGAAAGTGGATAATAAAGCCCAGTATTGCCCAAAACAGTAGATAATATAGCATGGAGCAATCAAAATTATATATACATTGGAGACGTATCAAGCATCCCCAAGCTTAATTCCTGCTCGTCCTCGAGTAGGTAAATGATAAAAAAGATAATTTTTGATGTGGAATGCTAGTTGGCATAATTTCATTGTAATTCTTCTTAATTGTGATATGAATATTCAGATCCGAAAGATTCAAGATAAAAGTTCATATTGACATAAAAGTGATAATACTTCCAGCATACGATCCCCCTCCCCACGTATAACATGTTGGATTTCATAGCTTGGAGCTTTACAAAGAATGGACTGTTCACGGTTTGTTCTGCTTATCTGGAGGAATGGAAAACACAACATTGGAGGAAATTGCAACAATCAGATGGCATGGGAGGAACAAGTGTCAATACTATTTGGAGCAAGATTTGGAAATTATCTTGTCCAGCAAAAGTGAAGATCTTTATTTGGCGTACCTTACATGGAACCCTCCCATGTCGTGTTACACTTGCTAATAGACATATGAAAGTTTCGCCCACCTGCCCATCATGTTCGAACGGGCATGAAGATACTAAACACTTATTATTTTTGTGTCAAAAGGCAAAAGAGGTGTGGGAGAAACTGAGATTGCGCGAAGCCATTAAAAAAGCTTGCGTTGTCGATCATGCGGGAGAGGCAGTACTCGAATTTCTACTTCTTATGCCAGAACACGAGCTATCTACAGTGGGCATATAGAATGTTCGCGAACTGATCGTTATAACAACCTGGTATTTATGGTGGGAAAGACGTTCGCTAGTCCATCATGGGAAGACCCAAGATGCATACCAAATTTCTATGGGAGTCCGTGCTATAACAACAAACCATGTTATTGCCCAATCCTCCAAGGCAACAAATAGAATAGAGGGATGGACGAGACCCCCTCTAGGTTTTGTCAAATTAAATGTTGATGCCTCTTTCGATCAAGACATGCTTAGAGGCATAGCGGGAGCTGTACTTAGAGATGATAAAGGAAGATTTATTGTTGGAGGGAATTGGAAAATGGATTGGTGTGCAGATGTCTTAACAGCGGAAGCTATGGCACTACGTTTTGGCTTATTACTTGCACAAAAGGCGGGGAGCAACCGTCTTGTTGTTAACTCCGACAATATGGAAGTAATTGACACGATGAAGAATGGAGGACATATAGCAGGAGCGGCGACAGTGGTGTTTGATGATTGTTATTTTATGGCTTGTGATTTTCCGTTAGTTACATTTGAACATTGTAATACGAAGGCAAATAAAGTAGCTCATGAAATTGCCAGAGTAGCTAAATTTTCTGAGACAAGGGATTGGTTTGAGGAACCTTTGAACGATATTGTAAATTTTCTTATAGATGATGTAACCATTATTACTAATACATAAAGAGGATGTTTTATTTTCAAAAAAAGGCGGCCATGCCATCTGGTGTGGGGCTCGGGCGGGGACGCAACAGCGCCGTCATCGATCCCGTGGTCGAGATCAATCGAGAGTGTGGTCCTGCGGCGTTCGGGGAGGAGGACGCCGACGCGGACTGCTAGTAATCCATGTTGAGGCCGGACGCAGACGCGCTCCCGTGTGACTTGCATGGCTCAATCGATCCATCGTATTTTTGTAATGTCCAGGACAAACTCCTTGATGTACCATCGGAGAAGTATCTTGATCAGGTCCTAGAGATGATTCTGCCGTCGCTCATGCTCCATGTGGTACGGCATCACCGCTGCAGGTCCGTGTTGGACGGTCTAGTGATGTTCCCGTCTTCCTCAGCTTCCTCCTGGTACCAACATGCGGGGGATTGTACCGCGCTGCACCGTCTGCCTAGGTGTCAGACAGCAATGCCACACAGAGCACTTGCGCCGCCGCCGCCGCTAGTCACCAAAGAAGACCGGCGTAGAATTAGTTTCCATCGATCTGGATGGCCGAGGGCATCTGTATAAGTCAACCGGAATTTTTGTGGACCCGGCTTTGATTGGAAGTATACGAGCACATGTACGATTTGGACATCAAAGGGCAGACAACGGACAAACTAAACAACATATACTTCTTTTAAATCTTAGCCGTCAATCTACATAGTTAACAGAAAATCAACGGATAAGAATAGATGACTTATGGAGAACTATGAAAGTCTCCGTCCTTTATTATTAGGTAAAGATAAAGATTAATTTCCATGTTGTAATATTTGCAGAAACTATGGAGCAAAGAGACTTGGAAACAGAACAGTTGTTGGGGGACATAATCCTTGGTGGAGGTGATGTCTTGTCATATCTTAATGACACCGATGGTCAGGAAGGAGAGGGTGAAGGCTCCGGTGATCGAATAATGGAGGAGGAAGGACATGATCATGATGGCTCTGATAACCCACAAGTATCGGGTATTGCAACAGTTCTCGAGGGTAGAGTATTCAACCCAAATTTATTCATTCGACAGAAGGGGAGCCAAAGAATATTCTCAAGTATTAGCAGTTGAGTTGTCAATTCAACCACACCTGTAAGACTTAATATCTGCAGCAAAGTATTTAGTAGGAAAGTAGTATGGAAGTAATCGTAACGGTGGCAAAAGTAACAGTAGTAGTTTTTATAGTAATTGTAACAGTGGCAACGACAAAGTAACTAAGCAAAGATCAATATGTGAAAAGTTCGTAGGCATTGCATCAATGATGGATAACTATGTCGGATGCGATTCCTCATGTAACAATTATAACGTAGGGTGACCAAGAACTAGCTCCAATTCATGGATGTAATGTAGGCATGTATTCCGAATATAGTCATACGTGCTTATGGAAAAGAACTTGCATGACATCTTTTGTCCTACCCTCCTGTGGCAGCGGGGTCCTATTGGAAACTAAGAGATATTAAGGCCCTATTTTAATAGAGTACCGGACCAAAGCATTAACACTTAGTGAATACATGAACTCCCCAAACTACGGTCATCACCGGGAGTGGTCCTGATTGTCACTTCGGGGCTGCCGGATCATAACACATAATAGGTGAGTATTGACTTGCAAGATAGGATCAAGAACTCACATATATTCATGAAAACATAATAGGTTCAGATCTTTAATCATGGCAGTCGGGCCCTAGTGACAAGCATTAAGCATAGCAAGTCATAGCAACATTAATCTCAGAACACAATGGATACTAGGGATCAAACCCTAACAAAACTAACTCGATTACATGGTAAATCTCATCCAACCCATCACCGTCCAGCAAGCCTACGATGAAATTACTCACGCACGGCGGTGAGCATCATAAAATTGGTGATGGAGGAAGGTTGATGATGATGACGGCAACGGATTCGCCTCTCCGGAGCCCCGAACGGACTCCAGACGAGCCCTGCCGAGAGAGATTAGGGCTTGGCGGCGGCTCCGTATCGTCAAACGTGATGAATCCTTCTCTCTTATTTTTTCCTCCCCGAACGTGAATATATAGAGTTGGAGTTGAGGTCCGTGGAGCTCCAGGGGGCCCACGAGGCAAAGGGCACCCCAGGGGGGTGGGCAGGCCCCCACCCTCATGGACAGGGTGTGGCCCCCCTAGTATTGATTCTTTCGCCAGTATTATTTTGTTAATTCCAAAAATATTCTCCGTGAAATTTTAGGTCATTCCGAGACCTTTTATTTCTACACAAAAATAACATCATGGTAATTCTACTGAAAATAGCGTCAGTCCAGGTTAGTTCCATTCAAATCATGCAAGTTAGAGTCCAAAACAAGGGCAAGAGTGTTTGGAAAAGTAGATACGATGGAGAGGTATCAACTCCCCCAAGCTTGAACCTTTGCTTGTCCTCAAGCAATTCAGTTGACAAACTGAAAGTGATAAAGAAAAACTTTTACAAACTCTATTTGCTCTTGTTGTTGTAAATATGTAAAGCCAGCATTCAAGTTTTCAACAAAGATTATGAACTAACCATATTCACAATAACACTTAGGTCTCATGTTTGCTCATATGAATGGCATAATCAACTAGTGAGCAATAATAATAATCTTGGATGACAACACTTTCTCAAAATAATCATAATATGATATAACAAGATGGTATCTCGCTAGCCCTTTCAGAGACCGCAAAACATAAATGCAGAGCACCTTTGAAGACCGAGGACTGACTAAACATTGTAATTCATGGTAAAAGAGATCCAGTCATAGTCATACTCAATGCAAACTAATAGTAATGCATGCAAATGATAGCGGTGCTCTCTAACTGGTGCTTTTTAATAAGAGGATGATGACTCAACATATAATTAAATAGATAGGCCCTTCGCAGAGGGAAGCAGGGATTTGTAGAGGTGCCAGAGCTCGATTTTGAAATAGAGATAAATAATATTTTGAGAGGCATACTTTCATTGTCAACATAACAACCAAGAGATCTCGATATCTTCCATGCTACACACATGATATGCGGTTCCCAAGAAGAATGGTAAAGCTTATACTCCCCCACCACCAACCAGCATCAATCAATGGCTTGCCCGAAACAATGGGTGCCTCCAACTAACAATAGTCCTGGGGGAGTTTTGTTTGCAATTATTTTGATTTGGTTTGAGCATGAGACAAGGTATCCCGGTGACCAACCATTTTCTCATGAGTGAGGAGCGGAGTCCACTCCTCTTGAGAATAACCCGCCTAGCGTGGAAGATACAGACATCCCTAGTTGATACATGAGCTATTCGAGCATACAAAACAGAATTTCATTTGAAGGTTTAGGGTTTGGCACATACAAATTTACTTGGAATGGTAGGTAGATACCGCATATATAGGAAGGTATGGTGGACTCATATGGAATAACTTTGGGGTTTATGGAAGTGGATGCACAAGTAGTATTCCCGCTTAGTACAAGTGAAGGCTAGAAAAAGATTGGGAAGCGACCAACTAGAGAGCGACAACAGTCACGAACATGCATTAAAATTAATCAACACTAAGTGCAAGCATGAGTGGGATATAATCCACCATGAACATAAATATGGTGGAGGCTATGTTGATTTTGTTTCAACTACATGTGTGAACATGTGCCAAGTCGAGCCACTTGAATCATTCAAAGGAGAATACCACCCTATCATACCACATCACAACCATTTTAGTAGCATGTTGGCACGCAAGGTAAACCATTATAAACTCCTAGCTAATTAAGCATGTCATAAGCAACTATAATCTTTAACTGTCATTGCAAAAATGTTTCATTCATAATAGGCTGAATCGGGAAAGATGAACTAATCATATTTACAAAAACAAGAGAGATCGAATTCATACCAGCTTTTCTCATCTCAATCAGTCCATCATATATTGTCATTATTGCCTTTCACTTGCACGACCGAACGGTGGGGATAATAATAATAGTGCACGTGCATTGGACTAAGCTGGAATCTGCGAGGATTTAATACACAGGAGAAGACAAGCTAATATGGGCTCTTGGTGAAATCAACAATAATACATATAAGAGCCACTCAACATTTTCATTATGGTCTTCTTCTCTCGACCCCAAAGAAAAGAAATAAAACTATTTACATGGGAAAGCTCCCAACAAACAAAAGAAGAACAAGAAATCCTTTTGGGTTTTCTTTTAATTATTACTACTACAGGCATGGAAAGTAAACTAGCTAAAAGCTACAACTAATTTTTTTGGTTTTTCTTAGGGTTTTTCAAACACACAAGAAGAAGACTAGAAAAGAAAATATACTAGCATGGATAGTACAATGAAAAAGTATGAGCACTGACAACTCGAATGAGTCTGTGAACATGAATGTAATGTCGGTGGGAAATACGTACTCCCCCAAGCTTAGGCTTTTGGCCTAAGTTGGTCTATGGCCACGGCTGGCTTGGCGGGTATCCAAAGTTGCAGCTTGGAGGCGAGCTGCCTCCGTCCTCCTCTCATACTCGTTTGCCTCCTCCCTGGTTATAACATATCTCTCTTTTGCCTAAAAGTCAAAGAAAGCAGGAGCAGGGAGAGCAACATGGACAGTGCGGCATCTGTCAAAATTAGTCGGTATTGGAGGAACTGTTCATTCCTCTCAACAAACTGTTGACGAACCATATCATTATAGTCTAAATAAGCAGGAGGCAATTCCATATCATTTTCTTGTATGGGTATGTCAAGATAATTAGCTACACGGGTTGCATAAATTCCACCAAACAAATCTCCACTAATACTGTTATGACGCAACCTTCATGCAACAATAGCCCCCAAGTTGTATTGTTTATCTCCTAATACAGCACTCTTGAGAACACTAAGATCGGGAACACACATGTGACTTGCCTCATCCTTGCCATTAATGCATCTACTTATAAAGAGAGAAAAATAATGTATGGCAGGAAAATGAATGCTCCCTATGGTAGCTTGTGTTATTTCTCTAGATTCCCCCACAGTGATACTAGCAAGAAAATCTTTAAACTCATATTTGCGAGGTTCACTAACATTACCCCACTACGGAAGTTTACAAGTACCAGTAAAATCTTCTAAGTCCATGGTATAAGATTTATCATAAAGATCAAATAGGACGGCGTGAGAATTGCGTGATGATGTAAATTTAAACCTTCTCACAAAGGAATCAGTTAGGTGGTAATATTGGGGGCACTTATCTGACATGAAGCCCTCAAGATCGGCACTACACACATATGCATCAAATTCCTCCTTAATTCCTGCTCGGAACATAAAATCTTCTAACGGCCATTCACAAGGCCGCACTTGAGCTTCTCTTGGTAGTTCATAGTCTAGCTCACGTATCACGGGCCTGGGTCCTTGCTTCTTTGAGGAACCACCTTGGTACATTTTCCTAAACATATTTCTACCTCTGAAAATTTTCTGAAATTTTTAGTGGCTCAAAATAAAAGTGAACCAAACTCAACAAGATTGATAGCAACTACTCCCACAAGTGCCTAGAGACTATCATGCATTAGAACTACTTGGGACCATATAAATTTGACATGCAAGCTCAAGAACAGGGTCACCTTAGCAGCAAAAATTTGCAATAAATAAAGCACCAGAACAAAAACTAATTGGACCATTGGAGGAGTCACATACCAAAGAAGAATCCCCCAAAGCAGCTTTGTGAGTGGAGCTTTGAGAAAGGAGATCGAAAATGGCAGCAATGTGAGCTAGAACACGGGTTTGAGCTAGGTGGTGATTTTTTCTTGAGGAAGACGAAGTGTGTGGGTGCTGGAATAAGTGGAGGGGGGCCACGTGGGTCCCACAAGGTAGGAGGCGCGCCCTGGACCCTCGTGGCCAGGTGGTGTGGCCCCCAGGTGTGTTCTCAGTGCCAATAATTATTAAATATTCTAGAAAAAAACTCATATTTCATTTTCGGGACATTTGGAGAACTTTTATTGTCGGAGTATTTTTTATTGCAAGGATAATTCAAAAAACAGACAGAAAATACTATTTTTGCTTTATTAAATCTAAATAATAGAAACTAAAAGGAGGGTACAGAAAGTTGTGCTTTCTAACTTCATCCATCTCATGCTCATCAAAAGGAATCCACTAACAAGGTTGATCAAGTCTTGTTAACAAGATCTTTCCGAATAACATGGAACCGGAGAACTACGTTAGCTCAACGGGGATATGCACGTTCCCAACAATAAGAATATCATATTTCTTCTTGACAGTAGGAAGAGGGAATTCAGAACCTCCAATAGTAATCATTGAAAATTTTCCAATAGAATTGATACTATGGACTTGAGAGGTAGTTTCCTCGAAAAGTGTACCGTATATATTCTCATTACCATTAATATGAAAAGTGACATTGCCTTTGTTGCAATCAATAACAGCCCCTGCAGTATTCAAAAAAGGTCTACCAAGGATAATCGACATACTATCGCAACAGGCACATCCTCACATATACCGACAGGTATAGCAGTTGATTTATCGGCCATTTGCAAAGATAATTCAGTAGGTGTCAGCTTATTCAAATCAAGTCTATGATATAAAGACACGGGCATAACACTAACACCGGTGATAACTCACAAGTATAGGGGATCGCAACAGTTTTCGAGGGTAGAGTATTCAACCCAAATTTATAGATTCCACACAAGGGGAGCCAAAGAATATTCTCAAGTATTAGCAGTTGAGTTGTCAATTCAACCACACCTGGATAACTTACTATCTGCTGCAAAGTATTTAGTAGAGAAGTAGTATGGAAGTAACGGTAACGGTAGCAAAAGTAATATTTTTCGGTTTTGTAGTGATAGTAACAGTAGCAACGGAAAAGTAAATAAGCGAAGAACAATATTTGAAAAGCTCGTAGGCATTGGATCGGTGATGGAGAATTATGACGGATGTGGTTCATCATGTAAGAATCATAACATAGGGTGACACAAAACTAGCTCTAATTCATCAATGTAATGTAGGCATGTATTCCGAATATAGTCATACGTGCTTATGGAAAAGAACTTGCATGACATCTTTTGTCCTACCCTCACATGGCAGCGGGATCCTAATGGACACTAAGGGATATTAAGGCCTCCTGTCGGTGTCAAAACCGGCGGATCTCGGGTAGGGGGTCCCGAACTGTGCGTCTAGGCGGATGGTAACAGGAGACAAGGGACAAGAAGTTTTACCCAGGTTCGGGCCCTCTCGATGGAGGTAAAACCCTACGTCCTGCTTGATTAATATTGATGATAAGGGTAGTACAAGAGTAGATCTACCACGAGATCAAGGAGGCTAAACCCTAGAAGCTAGCCTATGGTATGATTGTTGTATGTTCTGTTGTCCTACGGACTAAAACCCTGCGGTTTATATAGACACCGGAGAGGGTTAGGGTTACACAAAGTTGGTTACAATGGTAGGATATCTAAATATCCGCATCACCAAGCTTGCCTTCCACGCCAAGGAAAGTCCCATCCGGACACGGGACAAAGTCTTCAATCTTGTATCTTCATAGTCCAGGAGTCCGGCTGAAGGTATAGTCCGGCCATCCGGACACCCCCTAATCCAGGACTCCCTCAGTAGCCCCCGAACCAGGCTTCAATGACGACGAGTCCGGCGCACAGATTGTCTTCGGCATTGCAAGGCGGGTTCCCCTTCCAGATTTCGTGTACCTGTTGAATAATGTCTTGTTCTTTATAAATACAGCGCTGCTTGGCTTCTACGCCCAATAACGGTCGTCTTCCACGTGTCAAACGAATACGAAAAGTCTGGGTGTTTTTACATTCACACCCCTAGCCGCGTAAATGAGCCACCTATTTAAAGGAATGGGGATTTAGATCCAAACCACACCTTCTCCCCTCCGCGAGTAGTCATGAGAGCGCATCCAGCAAAGGTCCATTCCACCATGGCCAGCCGTCGCAACTCCTCCTCTCGCCCTTCCAGTCCTAAGCCCGGAGACTAGGAGAGGTGCTCCATCCCGCATAGCGAGATAGTATCGCTTCAGACCAAGGGATTCCTCCCTCTGGCCTACATGGTCCCGGTTCGAGCCGGACTCACCGCCTATAATGGCGGAGAGCAAGCGGAGAGCGCCCCCACTCCCTCCAAGGGAGAGAGGGCATGCCTTGTCCCTTATCTAATAATGGGACTCGGATTTCCAATTCATCCGTTTCTCCGAGGGCTTCTGGAGTTCTATGGCCTCTAGCTGCACAACCTCACGCCTGCCTCTATATTGCATATCGCGGGATTCATTGCCCTTTGCGAGCTGTTCTTGGGTGTTGAGGCTCATTTCGCGCTGTGGAAGGGGCCGTTCTGCCTGGTGCCCCATTCTCAAGAGGGGTTAATATATGAAGTGGGCGGAGCCGAAGTGTGGCACATCGCCGGTACCGGATATCTATCCGAAACCCCAGAGAAGGCGTCCGAGGACTGGCCTTTGGAATGGTTCTATATAGAGGATGCCCGCTGCCGGATCCTGTTCGGATCGGCCTCCCTGAGTTCAACAGTGCTCCCCCGAAGAAGCGCCTAAGCTGGCGCCCACGGAGCCCTTAGAGAGAAAGTGACAAGGACGTCCTTTACCTAATGGGCCGGATAAGATTATTGGCTCATTCTGGACTAACCATGATTGGAGTTATGGCCATATGCATCATGCGGGGGGTGCAACCGCTTCAGTATAGAAGTCACCCCATGTGGGATTTCAACGGGGAGGGCGACGCCACCCGTCACGGCTGTAAGGGGCCGGATTCGGCTGCTGCTCTGATAAAGATCTTGTCCACTTTGTACAAGGGAGAAGAGGAGGAATTTCTCCGCGTCAACCCTCAGGGTGGTTTTACCATGTATAATCCTCCGAACTGGGTAAGCGAACGCTTTCACTAGTCCATCCGTTTTGTATTCTTACTATCAAATATATGGTCTGACGACATCGATGCAGGAACTGCGCCAGGCTGTTAAAAAGATAAACAACCCCCCTCCACAACCCGAGGATCCGGGACGGTCCCTCAACCCGGCCTCCCAACAGGATCCGGACATATCTGTGGAGCTAATTGACGGGGTATTCCATCAATTAAGTAAGGACAACGCCTTGGTGGCCATTACGGCCGATTACCTAGGGCTAATCCCCGCCTCCCAGGTAACTGAGACCGAAATCCCAGTACTTTGAAAGGGGACCCATCCTCGCGTGTTTTTGATGACCGTATAACAACCGTGTTTCGCAGAGGAGGTCCTTGAGGCGGGAGGCCGAGCCTACGGCAGCCAGCCCAAGAGGGGCTGCGGGGCCCCGTGGGATAAAAAGAAGTGTAGTCCGGATCGAGGTGCCGGTGCAAAGGTATAGCGCGCCTTTTTATTCCCCGGTGTTATTCCTTCAAGGCATATTAACACTCGTGCTTTGTTCAGGACAAAGAAACCTCGCCGGACTATATCCGGAGAGGCTGCCAATCGCGCCTCCACCAGCCAGGCTCCACAGCCTGGCCCGGAGGCGAAGGCGAACACGAGGCGCGTACCGGATGCTCCTCCGACAGAGGATGCAGATAGGCTGTCTGCCACCCATTCCGAGGTGGAGAGTGCCATGAACCACAAGCGTCGCCGGACTGTTCTTCGCGACGCTTGTTTCTCCCAAGAGGCGTCTGATGCCTTCAATTCGGGAGATGCATATCTACGTGCCGCTCAAAATGGTCTAGCCAGAGCCACGGAGCAATATGTAAAAGACATACGGGTGAGAAAATTTAATGGATATATATATCAGTAGCCCCCGAGACTTGAAACAGTTAGAATAACTGATTTAAGGATCGTGTAATACGCAGGTTCTTTTAGAGAATAATACCCAACTGTCCTAGGAGCTAAAAGAGTGCAAAGCCCAACTTGAGGCCGCACTAGCCGCGACGGGGGAGCCTGAGGAGACCCCCTCTGGTAATATATGCTTCAAAATGCTAAGCGTGAAATGCGGCATATGTGCCGATCTGACAAATGAAATTGCAGGTGGCGCCGGACTAGATCTGGACAAGCAACAACTCCTACGCCGGCTAAAGGCTGGCGAGAGCGTGCTAACAAAGGTGAGGCGGGAGAAGAATGATCTTCAGGATGCCAACACCAACCTGGGTATTGAACTGAAAGATTTTCGTGCCCAGCTGTCGGACTCCGTTAAGGAGAATCAGCGGCTTCGACGCGGCATATTTAGTAAGTGCTTGAACAAACTTTTGAAAAAAAGGTTCAGCGAGGAAGTCGACTAACAGAGTGATGTCTGTAGGTATGCTAATAGGTTGTCCTGTAGAGGAGATGCCCGGTTCTACGGGTGACCTTCTTCCCAAGCTCTCGCAACTGCACGAGGAGTTCGGCAGGCGATGCAAGGCGTTGCCCAGGCCTTATGGCTATCCCTCTCCATGCCCGAGGGCCTTGGAGAGCTTGCGGAGAAGCTGAAGGGAGCGCGGTGGCGCTTCCAATTGTGGAAGATATCGGCCTGCCGTCAAGGCGCTAGGGAGGCCTGGGCCATGGTGAAGACGCGGTACACAAAGGCTGACCCAAACCACATGGCCGAGGTCGGACCTATGGGGCCCGATGGGAAGGAGATCCCTGTAAGCTTAGTATACGACCAAGTAGAATTGGCCGCAAAGTATTCCCAGCAGGACTGTAAATTAGACAGCCTGTTAGATGGTATTGAAGAGGAATACAATCAGTCAGAGTGACTATGTAATTTTAATTGACATGTGTAGTGCCTTCTATCCGGATTGTAGATCGTTTGTCGTTGCCGACCTTTTCGCTTCGACCTCGGGACCTGACGGTCCGGAGTGTGTCCGAATACCCTCGCGGTTATATAAGAACCGGGGTATGCATGGAGACCAGGCGTAGGGGTCATTAGTGCTTTATCAGACAAGTGCCCAACTAGTTATGTTATATTACATGGTTAGTAAGAAACATCTTCCAGGGAGAATAGTTCCGTTAGGGGTTCCTTTCTCTGGGAGGCATGCCCTAAAGTGCATGTCCGGACTGCGAACGCAGAAAAAGCATCTGGGGGCACATAAGTAAATAAGTAAAAAGGTAATCTTTAGTTCACCGACCGAATATTCCCTTAAGAACGCTAGCTTTCGGCTTCACCCAGTCTGAGGTACACATCCGGCTGACCCGGCAGTAACAATCGCAGAGGTGCTCCCTTTACCACCTAGCCGAACAATCTAGAACGTAGGGGTAAGCACAAGAGCCAGGCAACCCAGCTTGGCCAAAACTTAAGTCATATCGATGCATATAATGGTGAATAAAAGGTACATGCATGCGGAAGTTCGACACATGTGTTGGGCATGAAGCCCGTATAAATAAGCTTCTGTTTAAAGAAGCCCCCAGGTTTTAGTGAGCGCGGTTAGCGCGTCACTTGATGAGCCTTTAAGGGCTATAAGAGAGAAAAAAGGGGGGAAGGAGAGAAATGTAAGACAGAAAATGTAAAAAATGGACAGAGGAAGGAGACGAACACAGAGTCCGGCGCTAGGCATAGAATCTTCGGAGACGGGCTGCGTTCCATGGGTTCGGCTCGAGTCGGTTATCCGATGCATCTCACATGCGGTACGTTCCACCAGTCAGGACCTGGTCGATTATGAAGGGACCTTCCCACTTGGGCTTTAGTTTGTCCTTTTTCTTGTCCGGCATGCATAGAACTAGTTCGCCAATATTGTAATTTGTGGCCCGTACTTCTCTGCTTTGATATCTTCGAGCCTGCTGTTGATAGAATGCGGAACGGACTTTTGCCACGTCACGCTCCTCCTCCAAGGTGTCCAAACTGTCCTGCCGATCGAGTTTGGCTTCTCTTTCTTCGTACACGCGCACTCGAGGAGAGTCATGAATTATGTCGCAAGGCAAAACGGCCTCTGCGTCGTACACCATGAAGAATGGTGTGTATCCGGTGGTGCGATTCGGCGTGGTCTGCAGCCCCCAGAGTACGGAGTCGAGCTCCTCTACCCAGTGCGTGTTGGATTCTTTGAGGGACCGCACTAATCTGGGTTTGTTGCCAATATGGCTTTTATTTCGTCGAGTCCGGCCGTGGCGGCATCCGTCCACTCGAAGTGTTCGGTGCGCCGAATGAGGTGATAGAGGGGTAGTGCCTTTTCCCCCAAGCGGGAGATGAAGCGGCTTAGAGCCGCCACGCATCCGGTCAATTTTTGTATTTGTTTGAGGTCCTTTGGGATATCCAATTGCGACAAAGCTCGGATCTTGGCTGGATTTGCTTCAATTCCTCTGCCAGATACGATAAGCCCAAGAGCTTTCCGGCTGGAACGCTGAAAATGCATTTTTCCGTGTTGAGCTTGATGTCGTATGTTCGGAGGTTATCAAATGTAAGCCTAAAGTTGTCTACTAGAGATTCGACATGTCTTGTTTTTACGACCACATCATCCACGTATGCCTCCACTGTTTTGCCGATCTGGTTTCCCAGACATGTCTGAATCATGCGCTGATGTGTTGCGCCGGCGTTTTTGAGCCCGAAGGGCATTGTGTTGAAGCAGAATGGGCCGTATGGTGTGATGAATGACGTTGCGGCTTAGTCTGACTCTGCCATCTTGATTTGATGGTAGCCGGAGTATGCGTCGAGGAAACACAACGAATCGTGTCCTGCAGTGGCGTCGATAATTTGATCGATGCGGGGGAGGGGGAAGGGGTCCTTTGGGCAAGCCCTGTTAAGGTCTTTAAAATCAATGCACAGGCGCTAGGATTTGTCCTTCTTTGGTACCATCACCAAGTTTGCTAGCCAGTCCGGATGTTTTATATCTCTGATGAATCCGGCCTCCAATATCTTGGCTAGCTCCTCTCCCATGGCCTGTCTCTTGGGTTCGGAGAAACGCCAAAGGGCTTGTTTGACAGGTTTGAATCCTTTTAGGATATTTAAGCTGTGTTCGGCCAGCCTGCGTGGGATTCCTGGCATGTCTGAAGGGTGCCAGGCGAAGATGTCCCAATTTTCACGTAGGAATTCTCACAATGCGGCGTCTACATCAGGGTTTAATTGTGCCCCGATGGAAGCTGTTTTATTGGGGTCCGTTGGATGGACCTGGAATTTGACTATTTGGTTCGCTGGTTTAAAGGAGGTGGACTTGGATCTTTTGTCGAGTATCACATCGTCCCTGTTTAATGTGGAGCGCAGCGTAGTCAGTTCCTCAACCGCTAGGACTTCGGATAGTGCCTCAAGGGCCAATGCGGCTGTCTTGTTTTCGGCGCGGAGTGCTATGTCCGGATCACTAGCGAGAGTGATAATTCCGTTCGGCCCGGGTATCTTGAGCTTCATGTACCCGTAATGGGGTATTGCTTGGAAGATTGTAAACGCTTCCCGCCCTAGCAGAGCATTGTATCCGCTACTGAACGGGGCCACCGGGAACGTGACCTCTTCGGACCTGTAATTATCCGGTGTGCCGAACACCACATCTAGTGTGATTTTTCCTGTACAGCACGCTTCCCGACTGGGGATTATTCCTCTAAAGGTTGTGCTGCTTCGCTCGATGCGGTTCCAGTCTATTTCCATTTTTTGAAGGGTTTCCTCATAAATGAGGTTCAATCCGCTGCCTCCGTCCATGAGTACCTTGGTGAGGCGAAAGCCATCCAGTATTGGACTGAGGACCAATGTGGCTGGTGCTCGAGCTGTTCGGAATTTAGGTTCATCACTAGCATTAAAAGTAATAGCCATGTCGCTCCATGGGTTTATTGTTGCTACTTGATAAACTTTGGCAAGGCTGCGGAGTGTTCTTTTTCGCATATTATTTGATGCGAAAGTCTCGAAGACTGTTAAGACTGTACTGGTGTCCCTGAGGTGGCTTTCAGTGGCCTCTGGAATTAGGAGATCTTCGCCAATTTTGGCCACCTGCCGGAGTATCCAACATGCTCTAAGGCTGTGAGTTGGTGTGGCGTCCTTTGTACTATGAATTTTACAGGGTCCATTAAGCCATCCTTCCAGTACGGTTCCACGCCCTATAGAGGGTTTTGGTTTTTTGGTGTTTAACTCGGGTGTTTGATGATGATGCACCCTTTTATTTCGGACGGGGTTTCTATTCAGGGCCGGGTTGTCCCAAAATTTTATTTCGGCTTTCCAGGCGCTTTCCATTGCACAGTACTTTTGTACTATGGACGCCAAGTCAGCGAAGCACGTAATATCGCGACGACTTATGGTGTTGAGGATTCCCTTGTCCGTGCAATTATTGCAGAATATTGAAATTGCATCTTCCTCACGGCAGTCCTTTATCCTATTCATAACCAGGAGGAATCTGGCCCAGTAATGATGTACTATTTCCTCGGGCTTTTGCCTGATTTGAGATAGATCGCTTACGTTCGGGTGGGTGGGTCTAATTAAATCCGAAACCTCACCAAATCTGAGACTCAAAGGCCAAGGAGTTTCCAAACTATGAAGTTTGGATTCTTGGAAGTTGTCCAGTGAATCTAGCCCGGTGCCTGATTCTAGGTTCAGGTCTTGAGTTACGTCCTCCCCTCTGCGGGTATCCGGCTTGGAGAGATCGGGAATCCAGACGTAGCTTGTCCTTAAGATAGATGAAGGATCGCCACACCACGCCTCGACCACGGCAACGTGATGGGTGGCTTGGGGAGAGTTAATTTCTCTTAGATCGGGTTTAAGCCCAACTTGGTCGTAATTTGTAGCGACCCCCACGGCGGCGATGCGATCCAAGAGCTCGTTTACGGAAGAGAGCTCCATTGGATCTAACTGCTCGACGAGTTCCGAACTGAGGTGAAGATTGCTTTTGATGACCCGAGAGGTCACCATCGGCGCAACAGCCGAACAGGTGGTCATAAGAAAACCACCTAGCCGGAGAGTTTGGCCGACAGCCAAGGCTCCCTTAGTAACGGTGCCGTCTTTAAAGACGGGAAGAGGCATCCTTCCTGATTGCGAAGGCACAGAGGAACTTTCAATGAAAGCACCAATGTCGGTGTCAAAACTGGCGGATCTCGGGTAGGGGGTCCCGAACTGTGCGTCTAGGCGGATGGTAACAGGAGACAAGGGACACGAAGTTTTATCCAGGTTCCGGCCCTCTCGATGGAGGTAAAACCCTACGTCCTGCTTGATTAATATTGATGATATGGGTAGTACAATAGTAGATCTACCATGAGATCAAGGAGGCTAAACCCTAGAAGCTAGCCTATGGTATGATTGTTGCATGTTCTGTTGTCCTACGGACTAAAACCCTCCGGTTTATATAGACACCGGAGAGGGTTAGGGTTACACAAAGTCAGTTACAATGGTAGGAGATCTAAATATACGCATCGCCAAGCTTGCCTTCCACGCCAAGGAAAGTCCCATCCGGCCACGGGACGAAGTCTTCAATCTTGTATCTTCATAGTCCAGGAGTCCGGCTGAAGGTATAATCCGGCCATCCGGACACCCCCTAATCCAAGACTCCCTCACCTCCTTTTAATAGAGTACCCGACCAAAGAATTAACACATAGTGAATACATGAACTCCTCAAACTATGGTCATCACCGGGAGTGGTCCCGATTATTGTCACTTCGGGATTGCCGGATCATAACACATAGTAGGTGACTATAGACTTGCAAGATAGGATCAAGAACTCACATATATTCATGAAAACATAATAGGTTCAGATCTGAAATCATGGCACTCGGGCCCTAGTGACAAGCATTAAGCATAGCAAAGTCATAGCAACAACAATCTCAGAACATAGTGGATACTAGGGATCAAACCCTAACAAAACTAACTCAATTACATGATAAATCTCATCCAACCCATCACCGTCCAGCAAGTCTACGATGGAATTACTCACGCAGGGCTGTGAGCATCATGAAATTGGTGATGGAGGATGGTTGATGATGAGGATAGCGACGGATTCCCCTCTCCGGAGCCCCGAAAGGACTCCAGATCAGCCCTCCCGAGTGAGATTAGGGCTTGGCGGCGGCTCCGTATCGTAAAACGCGATGAATCTTTCTCTCTGATTTTTTCTCCCCGAACACGAATATATGGAGATGGAGTTGAGGTTGGTGGAGCTCCAGGGGGCCTACGAGGCAGGGGGGCACGCCCCCACCCTCGTGGAAAGGGTGTGGGCCCCTGGCCTTGATTCTTTTGCCAGTATTTTTTATTATTTCCAAAAATAATCTCTGTGAAGTTTCAAGTCATTCCGAGAATATTTGTTTCTGCACAAAGATAACACCATGGCAATTCTTCTTAAAACAGTGTCAGTACGGGTTAGTTCCATTCAAATCATGCAAGTTAGAGTCCAAAACAAGGGAAAAAGTGTTTGGAAAAGTAGATACGACGGAGACGTATCAACTCCCCCAAGCTTAAACCTTTGCTTGTCCTCAAGCAATTCAGTTGATAAACTGAAAGTGATAAAGAAAAACTTTTACAAACTCTGTTTGCTCTTTTTGTTGTAAATATGTAAAGCCAGCATTCAAGTTTTCAGCAAAGATTATGAACTAACCATATTCATAATAACTCTTAGGTCTCATGTTTACTCATAGCAATGGCATAATCAACTAGCGAGCAATAATAATAAATCTCGGATGACAACACTTACTCAAAACAATCATGATATGATATAACAAAATGGTATCTCGCTAGCCCTTTCTGAGACCGCAAAACATAAATGCAGAGCACCTTTAAAGATCAAAGACTAACTAGACATTGTAATTCATGGTAAAAGAGATCTAGTCATAGTCATACCCAATATAAATTAATAGTAATGGATGCAAATGACAGCAGTGCTCTCCAGCTGGTGCTTTTTAATAAGAGGGTGATGACTCAATATAAAAGTAAGTAGATAGGCCCTTCGCAGAGGGAAGCAGGGATTTGTAGAGGTGCGAGAGCTCGGTTTTTGAAATAGAGATAAATAATATTTTGAGCGGTATACTTTCATTGTCCACATAACAACCAAGAGATGGTGATATCTTCCATGCTACACACATTATAGGCGGTTCCCAAACAGAATGGTAAAGTTTTTACTCCCGCTCCACCAACAAGCATCAATCCATGGCTTGCTGGAAACAACGAGTGCCTCCAACTAACAACAGTCCCGGGGGAGTTTTGTTTGCAATTATTTTGATTTGATTTGCATAAAGCATGGGACTGGGCATCCCGGTGACCAGCCATTTTCTTGTGAGTGAGGAGCGGAGTCCATTCCTCTTGAGAATAACCCGCCTAACATGGAAGATACGGACAACCCTAGTTCATACATGAGCTATTCGAGCATACAAAACAGAATTTCATTTGAAGGTTTAGAGTTTGGCACATACAAATTTACTTGGAACGACAGACAGATACCGCATATAGGAAGGTATAGTGGACTCATATGGAATAACTTTGGGGTTTAAAGGATTGGATGCACAAGCAGTATTCCCGCTTAGTACAAATGAACGCTAGCAAAAGACTGGGAAGCGACCAACTAGAGGGCGACAACAGTCATGAACATGCATTAAAATTAATAAACATCGATTGCAAGCATCAGTAGGATATAATCCACCATGAACATAAATATCATGAAGGCTATGTTGATTTTGTTTCAACTACATGTGTGAACATGTGCCAAGTCAAGTAACTTGAATCATGGCGGATACCACCCTATCATACCACATCACAACCATTTTAATAGCATTTTGGCATGCAAGGTAAATCATTATAAACTCCTAGCTAATTTAGCATGGCATAAGTAACTATAATCTCTAATTGTCATTGCAAACATGTTTATTAATAATAGGATGAATCAGGAACGATGAACTAATCATATTTACAAAAACAAGAGAGGTCGAGTTCATACCAGCTTCTCTCATCTCAATTAGTCCATCATATATCATCATAATTGCCTTTCACTTGCATGACCAAACAATGTGAATAATAATAATACTGCACGTGCATTGGACTAAGCTGAAATCTGCGAGCATTCAATAAACAGGAGAAGACAAGGCAATATGGGCTCTTGGTTAAATCAACAATAATACATATAAGAGCCACTTCAACAATTCTATTATGGTCTTCTCCTATCGATCCCAAAGAAAAGAAAATAAAATAAAAACTATTTACACGGGAAAGCTCCCAACAAGCAAAAGAAGAACATGAAATATTTTTGGGTTTTCTTTTAATTATTACTACTACAGCAAGAAAGTAAACTAGCTAAAAGATACTACTAATATTTTTTTGTTTTCTTAACGTTTTTCAAACACACTAGAAGAAAGCATAAAAAGGAAAATAAACTAGCATGGATATTACAGTCAAAAAGTATGAGCACCGACAACTAGTAATGAGTGAGTGAACATGAATGTAATGTCGGTGAGAAATACGTACTCCCCCAAGCTTAGGCTTTTGGCCTAAGTTGGTCTAATGCCACAACTGACCTGGCAGAGACCCAAAGTTATAGTTGGGGTCGTACTGTGAAGAAGCCTCGGGTTGCCACTGGTTGGAAATCACCTCCGGATGCCACTGGTAATCAGACGGTCGTGGAGGATCAAATTGTGGTTCCGGCTCTGGCTCTGTAGCTGATGTAGGGTTCCGGTAGGCATGGATGGCCGCCAGCAGAACGAGATACTTGCCTGCAGATAAGTCAAACAGTGAAGGAGCAGGCAGGGTAATAGTCTGAGGGTGATTTTTATCAAATAAGAGTTTGCACTTAAGCGCCTTTTCCATACTCTTAACAATAAAATTATGCGCTACCATACTCTTATAATCTAGATAAACAGGAGGCAGCGACTTTTCTTCTTTCTCATAATGCCTAATAGGTATGTTATAGTATGCAGCAAGGCGCGAGGCGAAGATGCCTCCCAAGATAGGGCCCTTAGTACAGTTAAGATTTAAGCGCTTTACAACAATAGCGCCCATACTAAAGTGTCATTATGAAACAAGGCACGAAACAAAATAACAATGTCAGGGGCACTTAGGTTGCCACAGTTTCCGCGACCAATTAAGCATCTACTAGCAAATATAGCAAAGTAGCATAGAACAGGAAAGTGTATGCTAGTAATTCGTGCGCCGGAAACCTTCCTCGTTTCCCCTACAACAATGGTATCAATAAACCCATCCACATCGGCACGATGTGGTTCCTCTATGATTCCCAAAAAGGGCAACTTGCAAACCTCACAAAATTCACGAAGGGTCATCTCCTTATACTCATCATACAAATAAAAATCCACCGTAGGTGGTGACCTCCTAGAATGGAAATGAATATTTTGCACAAAGGTATTAGTGAGTAAGAGATACTGTTCCCGTTGGTCGCGGAGGAAGTCGGTGAGGCCTGCATTCTCAGCCAATTCATAAAAATTGTCATACATCCCGGCTGCTTTCAAGAAATCATCAGGAGGCCATTCACGCGGTCGAACCTCCTCGGTGCGAGGCAGATTATATCTGGGCCTCTCTTCTGCTTCACTTTGCTTATCCTTCGAGCTTCGGCTCGAAGAGCCCCTCAAAAATCTCTTCATCATTTTCTGAAAATTTCTAAAATTTTTATAACTTCAAATAAAAGTGAACTAAGATCATCAAAATTGATAGCAACTACTCCCACAAGTGCCTAGAGACTATATCATGCATTAGAACTACTTGGAACCATATAAATTTGACATACAAGCTCAAGAACATGGTCACCTATGCAGCACAAATTTGTAATGAATAAATCACTAGAACAAATACTAATTGGACCATTGGAGGAGTCACATACGAAGGAACAATCCCCCAAAGGAGTTTTATGAGAGGTGCTTTGAGCAAGGAGATCGAAAATCGCAGCAAAATGAGCTAGAACTCATGCTTGAGCTGGTTGGTGATTTTTTTGGGAGGAAGAAGGAGTGTGTGGGTGCAGGAATAAGTGGAGGGGAGCCACCATGGGACCATGAGGTAGGGGGGCGCGCCCAGGGGGGTGGGCGCGCCCTGGACCCTCGTGGCCAGGTGCTTGCTCCCCCAGATGTGTTCTTAGTCACTAGTAGAAAACGGGCCTATTGTCCTGGTTCGTAAGGGCCTTTTGTCCCGGTTCCTGAACCGGGACTAAAGGGTCATTACTAATGCCCGGGACAGATGGGCCTCCACGTGGCCTGTGCGCCGAGCCCAGGCAGGAGGGCCTTTGGTCCCGGTTGGTGGCACCAACCGGGACCAATAGACCTCCACGCGCCAGCATTTCTGTGGCTGGGGTTTTTGGTTTTTTTTGAAAGGGGGGTTGGGGGTTTTGGGGGGTTAATTTAGGTATTTCATATATTGTGTTAGATAGCTAATTAATAGAGAGAAGTGTCCTCTCTTATGTCCGTCCTTGGTCGACGCTACGTACTATACATACGTATAGAGAGGACTAGGCACGCTAACTAGCTAGTAAGAAAACGAAGGAAACAGAAGATCGTCATGAACATATATGCATACAGAGAGAAGTGATATCGACCACCTCTCCTTCTCCGAGAGATTGGTCGAACAACAAGTTCTCGTATATCTATCGTCCGACACTACCTGCTACATATATACAATAATTATATTTTACAAATATAATCTCCTAAATTATGGATGCATGGTCCACATAGTATTCTCCGTCTTCAGCGATCACGTAGTCAAGAAAGAATGCCGCCAATTCCTCTTGAATTGCTCGCATGCGATCTGGTTCTAGGAGTTCATCCCGCTGCCTAAACATCTAATTTGAAGAAGGGGGTCAATACATATATATATGAATGAATGAAACTCAACACAAATGATGGTAATAAACTAAAATTGTGAATATTATTTCTTACGCACTTCATATTGTTTGTCAGAGTACCCGCCCCGCTCACAGGTCGTGTGGCGGATGGACTCGCAAACGTAGTATCCACAGAAATCATTCCCTTGTTCCTGCCACAACCACTTTACAAGAAATAGAGGTCAATCAAACAGATAAGCCAGAATGCCAAATGGTATTGATGAAACTAGTGCTTGAATCAATAGATAGGAGACGCGCGGAACATGATACTATAGTACTTACTTTTGGGTATCTAAATTCCAGCTCCTTCGGCAATCCCGAGGATTTTGTGGTGAATTTTCTCCAAACCCTGCCAGACAAAAGAAAACAATTACTTGATATCAGGAAATGAACAAATTTGCTGATATGGTGGATAATGATCGATTTAACTTACTTCTCGAGGATTGCAGTCATGTCCGCATACTCCTGGGGATCTTTTCGTCTCGAGTCCAAGACACTTACTACTCCCTGCTCAAGCCTAATCTCCAAGAGAATATAGTGGAAACTGCGCACGCATGCATAACTCATCAATTACATTACTATAACCTGGATTAATATATAAGGGAAACCGAATATGCACAAGACAACACTCACTTGAAGTTGTAAGGAAAGAGTATTATATCTTTGTGTTCATTTATTTTGAATGATCGTAGCAAGCTGGCCTCGGTTTCTGCGGCATGATGTTTAACCTGAGTTGCATCTATGAGATTTGTGTTAACGAACCCAATATCACCGATTTGTCTTTTCTTAAATTCGGCGATCTTCAATCTGCATAATATAGTGAGGATAATTATAAATACATGCAATGAAAGAGCTGAGCTATATAGAGAGACTTAATGACCGAAGTAGTAGTACTTACAAGCAGTAGCAGGTGACCGTTGCTTTATCGAGGGCCAATTGATTGAAAAACTGATATAACTCAAATGGAATAGGCAACAGATCAATTCCAACAAGGTCATGCTCCGGTTTAACTCTCACATACAAAGTAGTCCTCCCCCCAGACTCTTTGCAGATTTTCAAGTACCAATCATGCAATCTTCGCATCATCGTTGATAGAGATATTTCATCTTTGATGAGAGGCTTCCCGTACTCGTATCTTTGTATCTGCACGTCCAGGAAATCATAATGTACATCATCGGGCAGGTAATCGTCAAGATTGCTATAACCGGGCACCATCCTCGGATCGACGATGTCTCTAGGCACCTTGAGCGGGGGGCACGATTGATTCCCTTGTTCGCGAGCTGGGCAATTTGTTTCCCAGCTGCTTGTCGTTCTTTCAACCTTTGATCACTGACTGTATTTCCCGACCGCTCCGCTTCGTCCCATGTCTTTGCAATAATGCACTCATAGTTGCCTTTCGGCGGAGACTTGGGTGGGTTTGCCAGGGCAGCCAGAGTGCGCTTCGCTTTCACCGGACCTACCTTTTTCTCCGGAGGTGGATATCTCTTTGCTTTCAACCCTTGAAACCATTCCTTCGCTTCGGTTCGCGCGATCTTCGCGTTCTCCTCCAGGCTCATCTCGTATGGTTACTTCTCTGGAGTCTTCAGAGAAGGACCGAATCTGTATGTCCTCCCGCCTCTGGCTGTACTACTAGACGCCGGCAAAGCCTTCGGAGCGGTAGTCTTGTTTACTTGCTTACGAGGTGGAGGAGAAGGAGTATGACGCGCCGGAGCAGCTGCCGGAGCGGCGGCGGGTCTCTTCCACCCTTGCTGACGAGGCAGAGAAGGAGTAGGCTAGCTGCTCGGGCGCGCCGGCGCCGGCGGAGAAGGAGGCGGAGTGCCGCCACGCGCCTGAGAAGGAGCCGGCCGAGGGCCCGGATCGTCACTTGCCGGAGGAGGAGGCGGCGGAGGAGGCGGAGTGCACTGACTCGCCGGAGGAGGAGGAGGAGGCGGAGGCGTCTAGTTCGGAAGGTTGATGAGCTCCTTCCGCCATAGGCATGGAGTCTTCAGAGCAGAACCCAGCCGAGTCTCCCCTTCTCCGGTAGGGTGGTCAAGCGGGAGGTCCTCAAATCCCTCCGTTATTTCATCCACCATCACCTTAGCATATCCTTCTGGAATCGGCTAGCAGTGAAAAGTTGCGCCGGGTTCATTAGGAAAAACAGAGCCAACAGCCACCTTGACCTTCATATTCGTCCATTGCGTCATAAGGTGGCAATTTTGAGCCTCCGTGATAGCATCCACAGGATAGCTGGTAGGAGCCGTCAAGACAAGCTCCGGCTGAAGCAGGTCGGTGGAAGCCACACTGCTTCTCCGCTGAGATGGCGGGGTAGCTTCAGGGGAAGCTTCGGCAGTTCGTTTCCTGCGACTTGCTTCTTGTTCCTTTATCCCGAGTACCCTTTCTTTAAGCGCCTGCAGTTCGGACTGCTGCACTTTCTTCCTCCTCTCCTGGCTTTTGTAACCGCCTGCGTCTGGAAACCCAGCCCTCCACGGAATGGAGCCTGGCGTGCCTCGTGTCCGTCCAGGGTGCTCAGGATTCCCGAGGGCCTTTGTGAGCTCGTCATTCTCTCTGTCTGGACGGAACATCCCTTACTGCGCTGCATTGATATAGTACCGAAGCTTATTCAAGGGTATGTCAAGTTGCTCGTCCGTCCAAACGCACTTCCCTGTTACAGGGTCCAAGGTTCCACCAGCCCCAAAGAACCAAGTCTGGCAATGGCCTGGCTAGTTCATTGTCTCTGGTTCGATCCCTTTTTCAACCAGATCATTCTCAGCCTTGGCCCACTTAGGCCGGGCTACGAGGTAGCCACCTGACCCTGTGCGATGGTGAAGCTTCTTCTTCGCAGCATTTTTCTTGTTTATCGCCGACATCTTCTTACTCTTTTCCGATGTCTTGTGGGACACAAATGAAGGCCAGTCATCTCTGATCTTCTCATATATGCCCTTGAATTCTGGTGTCTCTTCTTTCTTGACAAACCTATTCAGGTCTTTCTTCCACCTCCTGAATAGGTTTGCCATCCTCTTAAGAGCAAAAGACTTGATTAATTGCTCTTTAACTGGCTTCTCCGGATCATCCTCTGGCGGTAGGGTGAAATTTGTCTTCAGCTCAGTCCAAAGATCATTTTTCTTCATATCATTGACGTAAGACACCTCAGGGTCTTCTGTAGCCGGCTTAAACCATTTCTGGATGCTGATCGGGTTCTTGTCCCTAACCAAAACCCCGCACTGAGCAACAAATCCCTTCTTTGTTTGGATGGGTTCAATAGGTTGGCCGTCGGGCGCGATTGCTATGATCTCAAACCTTTCATCCGAGCTCAACTTTTTCTTCGGGCCTCGTCTCTTTACCTCAGTTGTGCTCGATCCGGAGGGCTAGAAAAATGAACAAAGACTTAATTAATATGTGTACATACCAAAACAATGAATGCATCAATTAGCTAGTCAGCACAGGCTTAACTAATATATATACCTGGCCGGACACGGTTCGGTCACCGGAGCCGTCATCACGGTCTCCTTCTTGCACCGGCATTGGGTCACCGGAGCCGTCCTCATGTTCTCCTTCTTGAACCGGCATTAGGTCACTGGAGCCAGCTTCTTCACCCTCTCCTTCTAGACCATCGGTGTCGTTGAGAAACAACGAGACGGCATCACTTCCTTCTGCGATTATGTCCCTCAACAACGCTTCTTTTGCTTCGTCTCGGGCGGTGTCCATAGTTTCTACAAATAGGTACAACATGGCAATTATTATTCAAACATGACAGATACATATATTAGTGGCAAACGTAGATCTAGCTAGCTAATCACAATAAGGAATCATATTAATTAGTGGCCTCGACGCTGCTTCCCTAGGGTTTCAGGTGGACTCGACAACGCTTCAAGGGTTAGGGGTGGCCTCGAGAACGCTTCAAGGAGGGGGTAATATCGACCCCCCACGTGTTGAAGCTATCGGGAGGGGGCGGGTATATCGACAATGACGACACTACATCTATGTCCCTCGACGACCCTCGTTCCCGATAAAAAAAGAGGAAGAAGAAGAAAAAAAAGATGAGAAGAAAGAATAGAGGAGAAGAACTCCTCTAATTCTTTCTTCTCCTCTTTTTTTCTTCTTCCTCTTATTTTTTATCCTCTTCTTCCTCTCATGTTCGAGAAGATCGAAGAAAAAAAAGAAGAAAAAAAGAGGAGAAGAAGAAAGGAATAGTGGAGAGGAAGAGAAAACAGAATTCTATTTTCTCTTCCTCTCCACTATTCCTTTCTTCTTCTCCTCTTCTTTTTCTTCTTTTTTCTTCTTCTTATTTATTTCTCCTCTTCTTTTCCTCTCCTCTTCTTCTTTCTTTCATCTTCTTATTTTCTTCTTTCCTATCCTTCTTTTTCTAAAATTGTAACTTTTGCATATATAAAACTTTTCTAAAATCGTAACTTTCTATATATGAACAAAAAACATTCTATGAACAAAACAACATTTTTAACATATATATTTAGCAAATTCTAGCCACATACATCACATACACATATACATTATAGCCACATACACATATACATCACATATGAACAAACAAATAAACTAATGAAAATAAAAAACATATTGCAACATTGTTGGGGAACGTAGCAGAAATTCAAAATTTTCCTACGTGTCACCAAGATCTATCTATGGAGAGACCAGCAACGAGGGGAAGGAGAGTGCATCTACAGACCCTTGTAGATCGCTAAGCGGAAGCGTTCAAGAGAATGGGGTTGATGGAGTCGTACTCGTCGTGATCCAAATCACCAATGATCCTAGTGCCGAACGGACGACACCTCCGTGTTCAACACACGTACAGCCCGGTGACGTCTCCTACGCCTTGATCCAGCAAGGGGAGAAGGAGAGGTTGAGGAAGACTCCATCCAGCAGCAGCACAATGGCGTGGTGGTGGTGGAGGAGCGTGGCAATCCTGCAGGGCTTCGCCAAGCACCGCGGGAGAGGAGGAAGGAGAGATGCAGGGCTGCGCCATGGAGAGGTCCAAACTCGTTCTATGTGCAGCCCCAAATACCTCAACTATATATAGGGGAGAAGGAGGAGGGTGCGCCCCCTCTAGGGTTCCCACCCCAAGAGGGGCGGCAGCCCTAGATGGGTTTGGGGGGGGGGGGCGACCAAGAGGGGAGGAGAGGGAGGCGCAGGGAGCATGGGCCTTAGGGCCAATCTGCCCTTAGGGTTTGCCCCCCTTCTTCCCTTTAGGCGCCTTGGGCCTTGTGGGAGGCGCACCAGCCCACTCAGGGGCTGGTCCCTTACCACTCTTGGCCCATGCAAGCCTCCGGGGCTGGTGGCCCCACTTGGTGGACCCCGGGACCTTCTCGGTGGTCCCCGTACGTTACCGATAAACCCCGAAACTTTTCCGGTGACGAAAACAGGACTTCCCATATATAAATCTTTACCTCCGGACCATTCCGGAGCTCCTCGTGACGTCCGGGATCTCATCCGGGACTCTGAACAACATCCGGTAACCACATAGAAACTTCCTTTATAACCCTAGCATCATCGAACCTTAAGTGTGTAGACCCTACGGGTTCGGGAGACATGTAGACATGACCGAGATGTTCTCCGGTCAATAACCAACAGCGGGATCTGGATACCCATGTTGGCTCCCACATGCTCCACGATGATCTCATCGGATGAACCACGATGTCAAGGACTTAATCAATCCCGTATACAATTCCCTTTGTCTATCGGTACGATACTTGCCCGAGATTCGATCGTCGGTATCCCGATACCTTGTTCAATCTCATTACCGGAAAGTCTCTTTACTCGTTCTGTAACACATCATCCTGTGATCAACTCCTTGATCACATTGTGCACATTATGATGATGTCCTACCGAGTGGGCCCAGAGATACCTCTCCGTCACACGGAGTGACAAATCCCAGTCTCGATTCATGCCAACCCAACAGACACTTTCGGAGATACCCGTAGTGCACCTTTATAGCCACCCACTTACGTTGTGACGTTTGGCACACCCAAAGTATTCCTACGGTATACGGGAGTTGCACAATCTCATGGTCTAAGGAAATGATACTTGACATTAGAAAAGCTTTAGCTAACGAACTACACGATCTTGTGCTAGGCTTAGGATTGGGTCTTGTCCATCACATCATTCTCCTAATGATGTGATCCCGTTATCAACGACATCCAATGTCCATGGTCAGGAAACTGTAACCATCTATTGATCAACGAGCTAGTCAACTAGAGGCTTACTAGGGACATGGTGTTGTCTATGTATCCACACATGTATCTGAGTTTCCTATCAACACAATTCTAGCATGGACAATAAACGATTATCATGAACAAGGAAATATAATAATAATCAATTTATTATTGCCTCTAGGGCATATTTCCAACAGTCTCCCACTTGCACTAGAGTCAATAATCCAGTTCACATCGATATGTGATTAACACTTAAGGTCACATCCCCATGTGACTAACACCCAAAGAGTTCTGGGTTTGATCATGTTATGCTTGTGAGAGAGGTTATAGTCAACGGGTCTGAACCTTTCAGATCCGTGTGTGCTTTACAAATCTCTATGTCATCTCCTAGATGCAGCTACCACGTTCTATTTGGAGCTATTCCAAATAACTGTTCTACTATACGAATCCAGTTTACTACTCAGAATAATCTGGATTAGTGTCAAAGTTTGCATTGGCGTAACCCTTTACGACGAACTCTTTTACCACCTCCATAATCGAGAAAATTTCTTAGTCCACTAGTTACTAAGGATAACTTTGACCGCTGTCCTGTGATCCATTCTTGGATCACTCTTGTACCCCTTGACTCATTCATGGCAAGGCACACTTCAGGTGCGGTACACAACATAGCATACTGTAGATCCTACGTCTAAAGCATAGGGGACGACCTTCGTCCTTTCTCTCTATTCTGCCGCGGTCAGGTTTCGAGTCTTACTCAATGTTCACACCTTATAACACAGCCAAGAACTCCTTCTTTGCCGATCCATTTTGAACTCCTTCAAAATCTTGTCACGGTATGTATTCATTTGAAAGTACTATTAAGAGTTTTGATCTATCCTCATAGATCTTAATGCCCAATACTCAAGTAGCCTAATCCAGGTTTTCCATTGAAAAACATTTTTCAAATAACTCCGCATGCTTTCCAGAAATTCTACATCATTTTCGATCAACAATATGTTAACAATATATACTCATCAGAAATTCTATAGTGCTCCCACTCACTTCTTTGGAAATACAAGTTTCTCATAAACTTTGTATACACCCAAAATCTTTGATCATCTCATCAAAGCATACATTCCAACTCCGAGATGCTCACTCAAGTCCTTAGAAGGATTGCTGGAGCTTTGCATACTTATTAGCATCTTTCAGGATTGACAAAACCTTCCGGTTGTATCACATACAACCTTTCCTCAAGAAAATCGTCGAGGAAACAATGTTTTGATATCCTATGTGCAAGATTTCATAAATAATGCAGTAATCGCTAATATAATTCCAACAGATTCTTAGCATCGCTACGAGTGAGAAAGTCTCATCGTAGTCAACTCCTTGAACTTGTCGGAAAACATCTTAACGACAAGTCGAGCTTCCTTAATGGTGATATTTACCATCATTGTCCGTCTTCCTTTTAAAATCCATATGTACCATCATTGTACCATCAAGTAGTTCTTCCAAAGTCTACACTTTGTTTTCATACATGGATCCTCTCTCCGATTTTATGGCCTCGAGCCATTTATCGGAATCCGGGCCCACCATCGCTTCTCCATAGCTCGTACGTTCATTGTTGTCTAGCAACATGACTTCCAAGACACGATTACATACCACTCTGAAGTAGTACGCATCCTTGTCATCCTACAAGGTTTGGTAGTGACTTGATTTGAAGTTTCATGATCACTATCATAAGCTTCCACTTCAATTGGTGTAGGTGCCACAGGAACAACTTCCTGTGCCCTGCCACACACTAGTTGAAGAGACGGTTCAATAACCTCATCAAGTCTCCACCATCCTCCCAGTCAATTCTTTCGAGAGAAACTTTTCCTCGAGAAAGGACCCGATTCTAGAAACAATCCCTTATTGCTTTCGAATCTGAGACAGGAGGTATACCCAACTGTTTTGGGTGTCCTATGAAGATGCATTTATCCGCTTTGGGTTCGAGCTTATCAGCCTGAAACTTTTTCACATAAGCGTCGTAGCCCCAAACTTTTAAGAAATGACAGCTTAGGTTTCTTTAAACCATAGTTCATACGGTGTCATCTCATCGGAATTACGTGGTGCCCTATTTAAAGTGAATGTGGTTGTCTCTAATGCCTAACCCATAAACTATCGTGGTAATTCGATAAGAGACATCACGGTATGCATCATATCCAATAGGGTGCAGTTATGATGTTCGGACACACCATCACACTATGGTGTTCCAGGCTGTATTAGTTGTGAAACAATTTCCACAACGTCTTAATTCTGTGCCAAACTCGTAATTCAGATATTCATCTCTATGATCATATCATAGATATTTTATCCTCTTGTCACGACGACCTTTCAACTTCACCCTGAAATTACTTGAACCTTTCAATAATTCAGACTCGTGATTCATCAAGTAAATATACTCAACATCTACTCAAATCATCTGTGAAGTAAGAACATAACGATATCCACTACACGCCTCAGCACTCATTGGACTGCACACATCAAAATGTATTACTTCCAACAAGTTGCTTTCTAGTTCCATTTTACTGAAACCGAGGCTTTCAGTCATCTTGCCCATGTGGTATGACTTGCATGTCTCTAGTGATTCAAAATCAAGTGAGTCCAAATGGTCCATTTGCATGTAGTTTCTTCATGCATATACACCAATAGACATGGTTCGCATGTCTCAAACTTTTCAAAACGAGTGAGCCCAAAGATCCATCAACATGGAGCTTCTTCATGCGTTTTACACCGATATGACTTACGTGGCAGTGCCACAAGTAGGTGGTACTATCATTACTATCTTATATCTTTTAGCATGAACATGTGTATCACTACGATCGAGATTCAATAAACCATTCATTTTAGGTGCAAGACCATTGAAGGTATTATTCAAATAAACAGAGTAACCATTATTCTCCTTAAATGAATAACCGTATTGCGATAGACATAATCCAATCATGTCTATGCTCAATGCAAACACCAATCTCGATGGTAGAGGGAGCGTGCGATGCTTGATCACATCAAGCTTGGAAAAACTTCCAACACATATCGCCAGCTCACCTTTAGCTAGTCTCCGTTTAGTCCGCAGCCTTTTATTTCAAGTTTACTAACACTTAGCGACCGAACCGGTATTTAATACCATGGTGCTACTAGGAGTACTAGTAAAGTACACATTAACACAATGTATATCCAATATACTTCTATCGACCTTGCCAGCCTTCTCATCTACCAAGTATCTAGGGTAATTCTGCTCCAGTGGCTGTTCCTCTTATTACAGAAGCACTTAGTCTCGGGTTTGGTTTCGACCTTGGGTTTCTTCACTAGAGCAGCAGCTGATTTGCCGTTTCATGAAGTATCCCTTCTTGCCCTTGCCCTTCTTGAAACTAGTGGTTTCACCAACCATCAACAATTGATGCTCCTTCTTGATTTCTACTTTTGTGGTGTCAAACATAGCGAATATCTCAAGGATCATCATATATGTCCCTGATATATTATAGTTCATCACGAAGCTCTAGCAGCTTGGTGGTAATGACTTCGGAGAAACATCACTATCTCATCTGGAAGATCAACTCCCACTCGATTCAAATGATTGTTGTACTCAAACAATCTGAGCACAAGCTCAACAATTGAGCTTTTCTCCCTTCGTTTGCAGGCTAAGAAAATCATCGGAGGTCTTATACCTCTTGACGTGGGCACGAGTCTGAAATCCCAATTTTAGTCCTCAAAACATCTCATATGTTTCGCGACGTTTCAAAACGTCTTCGGTGCCTCAACTCTAAACCGTTTAACTGAACTATCACGTAGTTATCAAAATGTGTATGTCAGATGTTCGCAACATCCACAGACGATGTTCGAGGTTCAGCACACTGAGCGGTGCATTAAGGACATAAGCCTTCTATGAAGCAATGAGGACAATCCTCAGTTTACGGACCTTGTCCGCATAATTGCTACTATCAACTTTCAACTAAATTTTCTCTAGGAACATAACTAAACAGTAGAACTGAAGCACGAGCTACGACATAATTTGCAAAATCCTTTTGACTATGTTCAGGATAAAGAAGTTCATCTTGTGAACTCCCACTCAGATAGACATCCCTCTAGTCATCCAAGTGATTACATGATCCGAGTCAAGTAGGTCGTGTCCGATCATCACGTGAGACGAACTAGTCAACATCGGTGAACATCTTCATGTTGATCGTATCTTCTATACGACTCATGCTCGACCTTTCGATCTCTTGTGTTCCGAGGCCATGTCTGTACATGCTAGGCTCGTCAAGTCAACCTAAGTGTTTCGCGTGTGTAAATCTGGCTTACACCCGTTGTATGTGAACGTAAGAATCTATCACACCTGATCATCACGTGGTGCTTTGAAACGACGAACTTTCGCAACGGTGCACAGTTAGGGGGAACACTTTCTTGAAATTTTAATGAGGGATCATCTTATTTACTACCGTCGTTCTAAGCAAATAAGATGTATAAACATGATAAACATCACATGCAATCAAATAGTGACATGATATGGCCAATATCATATTGCTCCTTTTGATCTCCATCTTCGGGGCTCCATGATCATCATCGTCACCGGCATGACACCATGATCTCCATCATCATGATCTCCATCATCATGTCTTTATGAAGTTGTCTCGCCAACTATTACTTCTACTACTACAGCTAACGGTTAGCAATAAAGTAAAGTAATTACATGACGTTTATGTTGACACGCAGGTCATAAATAAATTAAGACAACTCCTATGGCTCCTGCCGATTGTCATACTCATTGACATGCAAGTCGTGATTCCTATTACAAGAACATGATCAATCTCATACATCACATATCATTCATCACATTCTTCTTGGCCATATCACATCACATGACATACCCTACAAAAACAAGTTAGACGTCCTCTAATTGTTGTTTGCATGTTTTACGTCGCTGCTATGGGTTTCTAGCAAGAACGTTTCTTACCTACGCAAAAACCACAACGTGATATGCCAATTGCTATTTACCCTTCATAAGGACCCTTTTCATCGAATCTGATCTGACTAAAGTGGGAGAGACAGACACCCGCTAGCCACCTTATGCAACTAGTGCATATCAGTCGGTGGAACCAGTCTCACGTAAGAGTACGTGTAAGGTCGGTCCGGGCCGCTTCATCCCACAATGCCGCCGAATCAAGATTGGACTAGTAATGGCAAGCATATTGAACAAGATCAACGCCCACAACTACTTTGTGTTCTACTCGTGCATAGAATCTACGCAATAGACCTAGCTCATGATGCCACTGTTGGGGAACGTAGCAGAAATTCAAAATTTTCCTACGTGTCACCAAGATCTATCTATGGAGAGACCATCAACGAGGGGAAGGAGAGTGCATCTACATACCATTGTAGATCGCTAAGCGGAAGCGTTCAAGAGAACGGGGTTGATGGAGTCGTACTCGTCGTGATCCAAATCACCGATGATCCTAGTGCCGAACGGACGACACCTCCGTGTTCAACACACGTACAGCCCGGTGACGTCTCCTACGCCTTGATCCAGCAAGGGGAGAAGGAGAGGTTGAGGAAGACTCCATCCAGCAGCAGCACAACGGCGTGGTGGTGGTGGAGGAGCGTGGCAATCCTGCAGGGCTCCGCCAAGCACCGCGGGAGAGGAGGAAGGAGAGATGCAGGGCTGCGCCATGGAGAGGTCCAAACTCGTTCTATGTGTAGCCCCAAATACCTCAACTATATATAGGGGAGAAGGAGGAGGGTGCGCCCCCTCTAGGGTTCCCACCCCTAGAGGGGCGGCAGCCTTAGATGGGTTTGGGGGGGCGGCCATGAGGGGAGGAGAGGGAGGCGCAGGGAGCATGGGCCTTAGGGCCCATCTGCCCTTAGGGTTTGCCCCCCTTCTTACCTTTAGGCGCCTTGGGCCTTGTGGGAGGTGCACCAGCCCACTCAGGTGCTGGTCCCTTACCACTCTTGGCCCATGCAAGCCTCCGGGGCTGGTGGCCCCACTTGGTGGACCCCGGGACCTTCCCGGTGGTCCCGGTACATTACCGATAAACCCCGAAACTTTTCCGGTGACCAAAACAGGACTTCCCATATATAAATCTTTACCTCCGGACCATTCCGGAGCTCCTTGTGACGTCCGGGATCTCATCCGGGACTCCGAACAACATTCGGTAACCACATACAAACTTCCTTTATAACCCTAGCGTCATCGAACCTTAAGTGTGTAGACCCTACGGGTTTGGGAGACATGTAGACATGACCGAGACGTTCTCCGGTCAATAACCAACAGCGGGATCTGGATACCCATGTTGGCTCCCACATGCTCCATGATGATCTCATCGGATGAACCACGATGTCACGGACTTAATCAATCCCGTATACAATTCCCTTTGTCTATCGGTACGATACTTGCCCGAGATTCGATCGTCGGTATCCCGATACCTTGTTCAATCTCGTTACCGGCAAGTCTCTTTACTCGTTCTTTAACACATCATCATGTGATCAACTCCTTGATCACATTGTGCACATTATGATGATGTCCTACCGAGTGGGCCCAGAGATACATCTCCGTCACACGGAGTGACAAATCCCAGTCTCGATTCGTGCCAACCCAACAGACACTTTCGGAGATACCCGTAGTGCACCTTTATAGCCACCCAGTTACATTGTGACGTTTGGCACACCCAAAGTATTCCTACGGTATCCGGGAGTTGCACAATCTCATGGTCTAAGGAAATGATACTTGACATTAGAAAAGCTTTAGCAAACAAACTACACGATCTTGTGCTAGGCTTAGGATTGGGTCTTGTCCATCACATCATTCTCCTAATGATGTGATCCCGTTATCAACGACATCCAATGTCCATGGTCAGGAAACCGTAACCATCTATTGATCAACGAGCTAGTCAACTAGAGGCTTACTAGGGACATGGTGTTGTCTATGTATCCACACATGTATCTGAGTTTCCTATCAATACAATTCTAGCATGGACAATAAACGATTATCATGAACAATGAAATATAATAATAATCAATTTATTATTGCCTCTAGGGCATATTTCCAACAAACATATGAACAAAAACATATAGCCACATACATTATATATATATATATATATGAAAAAAATTAAACTAATAAAAAAAAGTGGTGACGCCGGCGGGGCAGAGGGGCATGGCGGCAGCGCCGGCGGGGCAGGGCAGGGGCGGCTGGGCGGCGCGCGGCGCCAGTGTAGGGCAGGGGCGGCGCACGGCAGCCGCGCAGGGCAGGGCCGGTGGCACGGCGGCCGTGCAGGACAGGTGCGCAGGGGCGCGGGACGGGAGGGGCTGTACAGTGCTCACAAGGGGGCGGCGGCGACGGCGAAGGCGATCAGCCTGACGACGTCGGTGGCGGCAGCGACGGCGAAGGCGAGAATCCTGACGGCGTCGGTGGCAATGGCGACGAGGAGGAGCAGGGGCGTCGGGCGGCGACGGCGACGAGTAGGAGCAGGGGGTGATTTGGTCGAAAACTGCTAAGTGCTTCTTATATAGCAAGAGCATTGGTCCCGGTTCGTGAAACCAACCGGGACTAATGCCCCCTTTAGTCCCGGTTGGTGCCACCAACCGGGACCAAAGGCCTCTTTTCAGCAGCCCAAAGGGCGGGAAGCGGCGGCCTTTGATCCCGGTTGGTGGCACCTACCGGGACTAAAGGGGGGCCTTTGGTCCCGGTTTGTGCCACCAACCGGGACCAATGCCTCCTTTGGTCCCGGTTGGTGCCACCAACCGGGACCAAAGGCCTTGTGCTGCCCCGCGACCAAATGTTTAGTTGCACCTCGCTAGTTGAGAGGGAGTCGCACCTGTTTATAAGGTGCGGTGCGCCTTCCCCCTCGAGCTCCTCTCTAAAGCAGGCTTTCGGGCCTAACCGTGCAATGTGTGCCTGTGGGCCTACTGGGCCCCCGCGGGCCTGAATCCTGGCCCATGGTAGGGTTTCTAGTCGTATTCAGGCCGTGGGTGCCCAGTAGGTGGCATATTTTTGTTTTTTTGTTTTTTTTCTACTTACAACAAAATACTTATTGTTCCTATATTTAATTTTTTTCCAAATTTTTTGTTTTGTTTTCTACATTATTTATTTTCTTTTCTTTTTTGCCTTATTTTTTAATTCTTTTTGCTTTCTATTAGTGCCATTAGTTTTAAAATTTGAATAGTTTAAATTTGGGTAAATCACTAGTTTATGAATAACTTTACTATAAAAATTGATTTTTGAGTCAATCTTTTTCCTGCTATTTAATATTACCGTGTTTTATTATTATACTCAATTTGGTAATTTTAGTTAGTCATAACAAATATTATAGGCATTTTTTTCTTTTTTGCTATTTATTTTTTAATTCTTTTTGCTTTCAGGTCAGCAAAATTTTAAACTTTCTATTACAAATTTGGCATGGTATCATCATAATAGTTGCGGGAGAAAGTCTTCACTTTTTCTTCGCTTGTGTCATTTGCTTATTGCGTCGTAACCATGGATAATCTTCATCGTTTATCAGGATGCTTGGGTCAACCTTGACATTGAAGGGAGGAATTTCATGAAACTTTTCATAATCTTTAGACATGTCTGTCTTGTCCTCCACTCCCAGGATGTCCCTTTTTCCTGAAAGAACTATGTGGCGCTTTGGCTCATCGTATGATGTATTTGTTTCCTTATCTTTTCTTTTTCTCGGTCTGGTAGACATGCCTTCACATAGATAACATGTGCCACATCATTGGCTAGGACGAACGGTTCATCAATGTACCCAAGATTTTTCAGATCGACTGTTGTCATTCCGTACTGTGGTCTACATGTACCCCGCCTCCTGACAGATTAACCCATTTGCACTTAAACAAAGGGACCTTAAAATCTTGTCCGTAGTCAAGTTCCTATATGTCCACTATGTAACCATAATATGTGTCCTTTCCCTTCTCGGTTGTTGCATCAAAGCGGACACCGTTGTTTTGGTTGGTGCTCTTTTAATCTTGGTCAATCGTGTAAAATGTATTCCCATTTATGTAGTATCCTTTGTAAATCAATACAGTCAAAGATGGTCCCCTGGACAACAAGTACACCTCATCACAAACAGTGTTGTCACCTCTGAGACGTGCTTCCAACCAACTGCTGAAAGTCCTAATGTGTTCACATGTAATCCAGTCGTCGCACTGCTCCGGGTGTTTGGAGCGCAGACTGTTCTTGTGTTCATCGACATACGGGGTCACCAAGGTAGAGTTCTGTAGAACTGTGTAGTGTGCTTGAGACCAAGAATGCCCGTCCCTGCATATTATTGAGTCTGCTCCTAGCGTGCCTTTTCCAGTTAGTCTCCCCTCATACCGCGATTTAGGGAGACCTATCTTCTTAAGGCCAGGAATGAAGTCAACACAAAACCCGATGACATCCTCTGTTTGATGGCCCATGGAGATGCTTCCTTCTGGCCTAGCGCGGTTACTGACATATTTCTTTAGGACTCCCATGAACCTCTCAAAGGGGAACATATTGTGTAGAAATACGGGCCCCAGAATGACAATCTCGTCGACTAGATGAACTAGGACATGCGTCATGATATTGAAGAAGGATGGTGGGAACACCAGCTCGAAACTGACAAGACATTGCGCCACATCACTCCTTAGCCTTGGTACGATTTCTGGATCGATCACCTTCTGAGAGATTGCATTGAGGAATGCACATAGCTTCACAATGGCTAATCGGACGTTTTCTGGTGGAAGCCCCCTCAATGCAACCGGAAGCAGTTGCGTCATAATCACGTGGCAGTCATGAGACTTTAGGTTCTGGAACTTTTTCTCTGGGATATTTATTATTCCCTTTATATTCGACGAGAAGCCAGTTGGGACCTTCATACTGAGCAGGCATTCAAAGAAGATTTATTTCTCTTCTTTCGTAAGAGCGTAGCTGGCAGGACCTTCATACTGCTTCGGAGGCATGCCTTCTTTTTCGTGCAAACATTGCAGGTCCTCCCGTGCCTCAGGTGTATCTGTTGTCTTTCCATACACGCCCAAGAAGCCTAGCAGTTTCACGCAAAGGTTCTTCGTCACGTGCATCACATCGATTGAAGAGCGGACCTCTAGGTCTTTCCAGTAGGGTAGGTCCCAAAATATAGATTTCTTCTTCCACATGGGTGCGTGTCCCTCAGCGTCATTCGGAACAGCTAGTGCGTCGGGACCCTTTCCAAAGATTACGTGTAAATCATTGACCATAGCAAGTACGTGATCACCGGTACGCATGGCGGGCTTCTTCCGGTGATCTGCCTCGCCTTTGAAATGCTTGCCTTTCTTTCGACATTGATGGTTGGTCGGAAGAAATCGAAGATGGCCCAGGTACACATTCTTCCTGCATTTGTCCAGGTATATACTTTCAGTGTCATCTAAACAGTGTGTGCATGCGTGGTATCCTTTGTTTGTCTCTCCTGAAAGGTTACTGAGAGCGGGCCAATCGTTGATGGTCACGAATAGCAACGCCTTTAGGTTAAATTCCTCTTGTCTATGCTCATCCCACGTATGTACACCGTTTCCATTCCACAGCTGTAAAAGTTCTTCAACTAATGGCCTTAGGTACACATCAATGTCGTTGCCGGGTTGCTTAGGGCTTTGGATGAGAACTGGCATCATAATGAACTTCCGCTTCATGCACATCCAAGTAGGAAGGTTATACATACATAGAGTCACAGGCCAGGTGCTGTGGTTGCTGCTCTGCTCCCCGAAAGGATTAATGCCATCTGCGCTTAAAGAAAACCATACGTTCCTTGGGTCCTTTGCAAACTCATCCCAGTACTTTCTCATGATTTTTCTCCACTGTGACCCGTCAGCGGGTGCTCTCAACTTCCCGTCTTTCTTACGGTTCTCACTGTGCCATCGCATTGACTTGGCATGCTCTCCTTTTCTGAACAGACGTTTCAACCGTGGTATTATAGGAGCATACCACATCACCTTCGCAGGAACCCTCTTCCTGTGGGGCTCGCCGTGAACATCACCAGGGTCATCTCGTCTGATCTTATACCGCAATGCACCGCATACCAGGCATGCGTTCAGATACTTGTATGCACCGCGGTATAGGATGCAGTCATTAGGGCATGCATGTATCTTCTCCACCTCCAATCCTAGAGGGCATACGACCTTCTTTGCTGCGTATGTACTGTCGGGCAATTCGTTATCATTTGGAAGCTTCTTCTTCAATATTTTTGGTAGCTTCTCAAATCCTTTGTTAGGCACAGCATTCTCAACCTTCCACTGCAGCAATTCCAGTATGGTACCGAGCTTTGTTTTGCCATCTTCGCAATTGGGGTACAACCCTTTTTTGTGATCCTCTAACATGCGATCGAACTTCAGCTTCTCCTTTTGACTTTCGCATTGCGTCCTTGCATCCACAATGACCCGGCGGAGATCATCATCATTGGGAACATCGTCTGGTTCCTCTTGATCTTCAGCAGCTTCACCCGTTGCAGCATCATTGGGCACATCGTCTGGTTCCTCTTGAGCTCCCCCCGTTCCAGCATCACCATATTCAGGGGGCACATAGTTGTCATCGTACTCTTCTTCTTCGCCGTCTTCCATCATAATCCCTATTTCTCCGTGCCTCGTCCAAACATTATAGTGTGGCATGAAACCCTTGTAAAGCAGGTGGGTGTGAAGGATTTTCCGGTCAGAGTAAGACTTCGTATTCCCACAATCAGGGCATGGACAACACATAAAACCATTCTGCTTGTTTGCCTCAGCCGCATCGAGAAACTCATGCATGCCCTTAATGTACTCGGAGGTGTGTCTGTCACCGTACATCCATTGCCGGTTCATCTGCGTGCATTATATATAATTAAGTGTCCAAATTAATAGAAGTTCATCATCACATTAAAACCAAAGTACATACATAGTTCTCATCTAACAACATATAGCTCTCCAGAGCATCTAATTAATTAAACCATACATTGAAACCATGTAAAACATTTTAATGCGAAAACAAAGGCGATCATAATCGCAACCAAGGTAACAATTGATCCAACGGCATAATGATACCAAGCCTCGGTATGAATGGCATATTTTCTAATCTTTCTAATCTTCAAGCGCATTGCATCCATCTTGATCTTGTGATCATCGATGACATCCGCAACATGCAACTCCAATATCATCTTCTCCTCCTCAATTTTTTTTATTTTTTCCTTCAAGAAATTGTTTTCTTCTTCAACTAAATTTAACCTCTCGACAATAGGGTCGGTTGGAATTTATGGTTCACATACATCCTAGATAAATAAAATCTATGTCATGTTGGTCCGCATAATTTTCATAAACAATAAATGAACCAATAGTTATAAAGATAATATATATATACCACATCCGAATCATAGACAGGACGAGGGCCGACGGGGGCGGATACCAAAACCATCACACTATATAAGATGCAATAATAAAAGTAAGAAAATTATACTAGTATCTATCTAAACATACAAGTAACAATATTTTTCCTTTCAGAAAGAAGATAAGAACAAGAGGCTCACCACGGTGGTGTCGGTGATGAGATCGGCGCGGGTGATCGACGGCGGTGAAGACGGGGGTGGGCGTGACGGACCGCTAAATCTAGACAAATCTCGAGGAAAATGGAGCTTTGAGGTCGAGCTTCGAGAGGAGAAAGCTTAACTACTGTGGCTCGGGCATTTCATCGAACACCTCATGTGCATAGGAGGTGAGCTAGAGCACCACAAACCCCTCCCCTCGCCGGCCAGAGAAAAACAGAGCACTGGAGTGCTCTGCTCGCAGGCGAGGGTATATATAGGCACCTCATTGGTCCCGGTTCGTGGCATAAACCGGGACTAAAGGGGAGCCTTTGGTCCTTCAGGCCACCAACCGGGACCAATGGTGGTGGGCCAGGAGCCAGGCCCATTGGTCCCGGTTCGTCCCACCAACCGGGACCAAAAGGTCCAGACGAACCGGGATCAATGGCCCACGTGGCCCGGCCTGGACTGTTGCCCCCTTTTCTACTAGTGAGTGCCAGATATTCTCAAATATTCTAGAAAAAGCATATTTCAATTTCGGGGCATTTGGAGAACTTTTATTTTCGGGGTATTTTTTATTGCACGGATAATTCAGAAAACTAACAAGAAATACTATTTTTGCTTTATTTCTACTAAAAACAGAAAGTAAAAGGAGGGTATAGAAGGTAGTGCTTTCTAACTTCATCCATCTCATGCTCATCAAAAGGAATCCACTAACAAGGTTGATCAGGTCTTGTTAACAAACTCATTCTGAATTGCATGAAACCGAAGAATTTTCGAATAGCACTAGGTTACCTCAACGGGGATATGCACATCCCCAATAATAAGAATATCATATTTCTTCTTGACAGTAGGTAGATGAAATTCAAAACCTCCAAAAATAATCGATGGAATTTTTCCAATAGAATTTATACTATGAACTTGAGGTTGTTTCCTCGGAAAGTGTATTGTATGCTCATTGCCATTAACATGAAAAGTAACATTGCCTTTGTTGCAATCAATAACAGCCCCTGCAGTATTAAAAAAAGGTCTTTCAAGAATAATAGACATACTATCGTCCTCGGGATTATCAAGAATAACGAAGTCCGTTAAAATAGTAACATTTACAACCACAACAGGCACATCCTCACAAATATCGACAGGTATAGCAGTTGATTTATCAGCCATTTGCAAAGATATTTCAGTAGGTGTCAACTTATTCAAATCAAGTCTACGATATAAACAGAGAGGCATAACACTAACATCGGCTCCAAGATCACATAAAGCAGTTTTAACATAGTTTCTATTAATGGAGCATGGTATAGTTGGTACTCCTGGATCTCCTAGTTTCTTAGGTATTCCGCCGTTGAAAGTGTAATTAGCAAGCATGGTGGAAATTTCAGCTTCCAGTATCTTCCTTTTGTTAGTAACAATTTCTTTCATATACTTAGCATAAGGATTCATTTTGAGCATATGAGTCAAACGTATACACAAAAAGATAGGTCTAATCATTTCAGCAAAGCGCTCAAAATCCTCATCATCCTTTTTCTTGGATGGTTTGGGAGGAAAAGGCATGGGTTTCTGAACCCATGGTTCTCTTTCTTTACCATGCTTCCTAGCAACAAAGTCTTTCTTATCATAACGTTGATTCTTTGATTGTGGGTTATCAAGATCAACAGCAGGTTCAGTTTCTACATCATTATCATTGCTAGGTTGAGCATCGACATGAACATTATCATTAACATTATCACTAGGTTCATGTCCATCACCAGATTGTGTTTCAGCATCAGAAATAGAAATATCGTTGGGATTCTCAGGTGTGTCTACAACAGGTTCACTAGAAGCATGCAAAGTCCTATCATTTTTTTTTCTTCTTTTTAGAAGGACTCGGTGCATCAATATTATTTCTCTGAGAATCATGCTCAATTCTCTTAGCATGGCCTTCAGTATACAAAGGTTCCTGAGTCATTCTACTAGTTCTAGTAGCCACTCTAACAGCAAAATCATTATTCTTACTATTTAATTCATTGAGCAAATCATTCTGAGCTTTAAGTATTTGTTCTACTTGAGTGGTAACCATAGAAGCATGTTTACTAATGAGTTTAAGTTCACCTTTAACTCTAGACATATAATCACTCAAATGTTCGATCATATAAGCATTATGTTTTAATTCTCTACCAAAATAAGCATGGAAGTTTTCTTGTTTAACCATAAAATTATCAAACTCATCCAAACATTGGCTAGCAAACTTAGTAGGAGGGATTTCAGCTTTATCATATCTATAGAGAGAATTTACCTTTACTACCTGTGTCGGGTTATGTAGACCATGTATTTCTTCAACAGGCGGTAGATTAAGACCATGTATTTCTTCAACAGGAGGTAAATTCTTAACATCTTCAGCTTTTATACCTTTTTCTTTCATAGATTTCTTTGCCTCTTCCATATCTTTAGGACTGAGGAATAGAACACCCCTTTTCTTCAGAGTTGGCTTAGGAGTTGGTTCAGTAAGTGTCCAATTATTTTCATTGGTCAACATATTATTCAATAAAATTTCAGCTTCATCTGGTGTTCTTTCCCTGAAAACACAACCAGCGCAACTATCCAGGTGGTCTCTGGAAGCATCGGTTAGTCCATTATAAAAGATATCAAGTATTTCATTTTTCTTGAGAGGATGATCATGCAAAGCGTGAAGTAATTGGAGAATCCTCCCACAAGCTTGTGGGAGACTCTCTTCTTCAATTTGCACAAAATTATATATTTCCCTTAAAGCAGCTTGTTTCTTCTGAGCAGGGAAATATTTAGTAGAGAAGTAATAAATCATATCCTGGGGACTATGCACACAACCAGGATCAAGAGAATTAAACCATATCTTAGCATCACCCTTTAATGAGAACGGAAATATTTTAAGGATATAAAAGTAGCGAGTTTTCTCATCATTAGTGAATAGGGTGGCTATATCATTTCATTTAGTAAGATGTGCCACAACAGTTTCAGATTCATAGCCATAAAAAGGATCAGATTCAACCAAAGTAATTATATCAGGGTCGACAGAGAATTCATAATCCTTATCGGTAACAAAGATAGGTGAAGTAGCGTAAGCAAGATCATATTTCATTCTAGCATTCAGAGTTTTTTGTTTTAGCTTAGCTAATAATTTCTTAAGATCACTTCTATCATTGCAAGCAAGAAAGTCTCTAGCAGTTTCTTCATCCATAACATATCCCTCAGGCACAACAGGCAATTCATATCTAGGGGGACAATCTTCATCATCACTTTCATCAATATTATCAGTTTCAATAATTTCATTCTCTCTAGCCCTAGCAAGTTGTTCATCAAGAAATTCACCAATTGGCACAGTAGTATCAAGCATAGAAGTAGTTTCATCATAAGTATCATGCACAACAGAAGTGGCAACATAATTAACATGCGTCATATCAGAATTAATAGCAGAAGCAGGTTTAGGTGTCGCAAGTTTACTCAAAACAGAAGGTGAATCAAGTGCAGAGCTAGATGGCAGTTCCTTACCTCCCCTCATAGTTGAGGGATAAATTTTTGGTTTTCGCGTCTTTCAAGTTCTTCATAGTGAACAGCAGATATAAATCTCAAGTGACTCAAAGAATAGAGTTATGCTCCCCGGCAACGGCGCCAGAAAATAGTCTTGATACCCCACAAGTATAGGGGATCGCAACAGTTTTCAAGGGTAGAGTATTCAACCCTAATTTATTAATTCGACACAAGGGGAGCCAAAGAATATTCTCAAGTATTAGCAGTTGAGCTGTCAATTCAACCACACCTGGATAACTTAATATCTGCAGCAAAGTATTTAGTAGCAAAGTAGTATGGAAGTAACGGTAACGGTAGCAAAAGTAATATTTCTGGGTTTTGTAGTGATTGTAACAGTAGCAACGGAAAAGTAAATAAGCGAAGAACAATATTTGAAAAACTCGTAGGCATTGGATCGGTGATAGAGAATTATGTCGGGTGTGGTTCATCATGTAACAATCATAACATAGGGTGACACAGAACTAGCTCCGATTCATCAATGTAATGTAGGCATGTATTCCGAATATAGTCATATGTGCTGATGGAAAAGAACTTGCATGACATCTTTTGTCCTACCCTCCCGTGGCAGCGGGGTCCTAATGGAAACTAAGGGATATTAAGGCCTCCTTTTAATAGAGTACCGGACCAAAGCATTACCACATAGTGAATACATGAACTCCTCAAACTATGGTCATCACCAGGAGTGGTCCCCATTATTATCACTTCGGGGTTGCCGGATCATAATACATAGTAGGTGACTATACACTTGCAAGATAGGATTAAGAACTCATATATATTCATGAAAACATAATAGGTTCAGATTTGAAATCATGGCACTCGGGCCCTAGTGACAAGCATTAAGCATATCAAAGTCAGAGCAACATCAATCTTAGAACATAGTGGATACTAGGGATCAAATCCTAATAAAACTAACTCGATTACATGATAAATCTCATCCAACCAATCACCGTCCAGCAAGCCTATGATGGAATTACTCACGCACTGCGATGAGCATCATGAAATTGGTGATGGAGAATGGTTTATGATGACGATCACTACAACAAAAACAGTCCGTAGACACATCCAATTTCATACCTAGTGACGTCTTATTTCATCTCTAGCCAACTATAAAGCTGTTTAAGTAAAGCGTCCTTGGAGCGTCTCCACGTGGACCTTCTCAAATAAATAGACACGCTAGGCAAGCGTGTCTTACATGGCATGAGACGCTTTCTAGGGACGTTCAAAATCGTGTCTATGTAGAGACGTTGTGTTAGGCATGCTCAAAAATCGTGTGCACATGTAGAGACGTTATGTTAGGCATGCTCATATTACGTCTCTACTCATAGACACATTTCATTTGTCTCTTATACTCGTCTCTAAATATACAAAAGAATATTTATACAAATGGAATATTTTATTTCAAATATTATTTGATTACCCAAAGAAAAATATTATTTGATTAATTTCGAATTTGTTTCATCGTATCAAAAAAAATTATTCTTAATGTTGCACAAGGAAATTGGTCCAACAATTTTGTGATACGAAGGCAACCTCAGTAACAACATCCAATGCATTATTTAGCAGGAACAATGTCTCCACTGAAAGTACTTGGAGTTCACAGCTAAATAATATGTAACATTCATATGAAACATGTGATGATGAAAATAAATAAGAAAAGATCCTATAGACTGGAACTATTTTTGTCTATGAAGCTAAATTCTATACATAATCTAGAATATTTGTTCATTCAAAGATAAATTCATCAACTACTCCGGACTCCTCCAGTGCACTCCCTTTTCAAATGCTCCCTAGCCACTCCTAGCTCCCTTAATGCCCTTTTCAAATGCTCCCCAGCCACTCCTAGCTCCTTTAATGCACTCACTTTTCAAATCCTCACCGCCCTGAAAGGGAGAAATAACAACATTTACATGAACACATGTTTATAGAGAAGTGCAAGATAAGAGATTCTTTGATGAAATTATAAGAAATATATCATTACCAATGCTCTGTTGTTGTGCTAGAGGGGTTGGCTTAACTATTTTTACCAAAAAAAAGGAAGATTCCTGATAAATAACATATCACACATGTGCAGATTGGAGCGTACACATTGCTTGAATGGGATTACTTACATGTGAGCTAGGCCAAGCAATAACAGAACCCATAGCATCCCTTACTGTTTGGAATTTTTCATATGGTCTAACTAGTTTCTCATCTCCTAGATATGTGCAGCCGCGAACAAGAACTGCAACGTATTGCACTCCAAGCATGTTTCCTCGAACCACATATGTTTTCTCTTTACTCTCTAAAGTTCCTTTGGCCAGGAGTTTGTCTTTGTTTCTCAAGTTCATCGAATACAACACCACTTCAACTTTATCCTATTTTTCCAGAAATGAAACATTTTTTATTGATGAACCTGAGAAGATTTCATTTTACACAAATAAAAACAATTTCACAAATAATTAGACCAACTATCCATTATATAATCATTGTCATTTGGATATCTAGCCTATATGTACCTGCTTTGTGACTTGGTGATGACCATGTGGCTTCGTTGCATTGCTATTTTGAGCATGATCATTCTGCAATTAAATAGGAATATGCGTGAAGGGAGACACGTGATCAACTATAATCAAGAATTATAGTTTTGAAGAGTTCCGTTACATGCAGCCTTATTCCACACACACTTTCGGTTGCACAATTTGCTTTGAAATTAGATTATAGTCTTATTACATCCTCCGTCCCAAAATTCTAGTCTTGGATTTGTCTAGATACGGATGTATCTAATACTAAAACGTGATTTGATACATCTGTATCTAGACAAAACTAAGACAAGAATTTTGGGACGGAGGGAGTAGAAAATTATTTATTGTGAAAACTTTGCAAGAATTCAGCATGCAAACAAATGAAGTTCAAGTCATGTAAATTTATACACTAAAAACAGAATTGACATACTATTCAAGGGCCAGGGTGTTTCTCAACATCTATGCAAGGTTTCCACCAAAAAGACCATGTATGCAAGTTTGGTGTTTTATTAGTACTCATGTATCAATTCAAAATTGATTAATTGGTTTTTTTGAATACGAGATCTCTTGGAGCAGCAACGATATGTGTGTGAGTAACTTTTGGTCCCATTGGGCCAAATCATGTTGTTGTTGTATGCAATACAATTTTTTAATACTTGGTTGAATCTGACTTATGATCTGCTAGCGGTGTCATGACATTTTTTTAAACGAGCTTGTCAAAATGGGATTGGTGTTTCATAATAATGTCATTTACCTTACACTTACATACAAAATTAGACAACCTCGTGTACAATCATTGTCATTTAGATATGTAGCATATGTTTACCTGGTTAGTGACTTGGTGAAGTCGTAAACTTGGTTCAGGGCCACCTTGCTGCACTGCAAGATTATTTTCAGCATGGGCATTCTGCAATTTAATAGGAAAAGATGTCATCGTCATCTTTGATAAAAATCTAGATAAGTCCTTGCACGTAGGTTAAGATTCTAGCAAGATTAGAAATAAACAGAGGGTCAAGCCTCAGCAAAACATTACAAAGCCCCAATGACCGAGTTAGCACAGCTAAATCAGTACACTATGTTACTTCCTGTAACAAGAGATGGAAGATACAGTTAGGAAACCGGCTACACAGTGCATTGATGTCTCTTGAGGTCATGACAGAATCTATAGCGAGATGCTTCAGGTTTTCCAGTAAATTCATCACCATCAAAAACTACAGGGGAGTTGAATAGCTGTAGCACTAACAGAACAATAATCTCAGTGCAAAAGCTTCAGCATTTGTAGAATTCTTCAGAGAACAGAGGTTGTGCTGAACGTTTCTTCAAACAACTAGATAATTGAGGTACTATTCTTCAGATAACAGAGGTTGTGGCCGCCTTGCCTCGGGCCTCGTCGCTGCAGGAAGTCTCGGGGTTCCCTGGGGCAGCAGGCCATGGGACGGGGGAGACTTAGGTCGGAGTTGGGGAATTCCAAGATGATTTTGTCTAATCACTTAGAGAATAGAGGGTTATCTGCTAATTGCGCTTAAGTGGATGCATGGTTAAGGATGCCACCTTTAATCGGTGGCGTTCATTACAGATCTGAGGGTCCACGTAGGAATTTTCATATTTTCACTGAATATCTATTTTCACTAGATACTTCGCCAATATCAAGCATGCAATGAGATCTAATTATGCCTAAAAGTTAAGTTAATGCAAAGCAGCACATGAACAATCTGAAAGAACAATCAAGAGTTAAGTGGTTTCACTAGTACAGACTACAAAACTAAAACAGCTGCTCACCCAAACAGTTTACAAAGAAACAATTGGGATGGGACTCTTCCCAAATGGTTCTGCCAACATAGTTTTTGGATATTTGTGCTACTAGTATCTATGCGTGATGTGGCTTAATGGGTGTTACTAGTTACTCTGCTCCTACCATGGAGCAGAGCTCCTGCAGGTTGCACAACCGGATAGCAAACCTTCACACCGATTAAGCCACAAGTAATCAATCTAAAGATCAATGAATCTCAGTAATTTCTGCACCAAGAGTTAGAGAGAGCACATCACAATGGTGAGGACCAATACGAACCTGGGGTACAGTTACCGTAGGCCGGATGGCTGTACTCGTGCTTGCTCTGCTTAATCCACCTGTAGACTGGAGACGAACTTGCTCGTGTTGCAGCAGACGATTCCTGCGACCTTCCCGCCCAATCGTCGCCGTTGGCCCTAACGCACACGGCGGCGGGTCTCTGTCCCGACCTCCACGGCATCCAATCGCCCGATCGCCCACTCGCCGAGTCTCCGTCAGTCCGCCCACCAAGCCAATCGATCCCCGTTCATGTGATTGAGGCGATGCACATCAGCGAACGGATTGGAGGGATCCCATTAGATGGATTGGGATGGATTAGGAGGTGGAAGAAGAGGAGAAGTGGAGAGATGGTGGCGTGGATGAGGAGAAGTGGAGAGATGGCGGCGTGGACGAGGAGAAGTGGAGAGAGGGCGGCGTGGCAGAGTATATTACGGGGATCTTTTTTCTCAATAATAAGAGCGCTGGCGCGCTATTTCTTGGCGGTAGATGAAAAATATGAGCGCCAAATGCTAAAATAATTAGCTCCCAATAAAATACGGGAAACTTAGTTTGGAAAAGGCATATTTTTTCCTATGTTATATACACAACCAAATAGAAAAGAGCCAGTGGTAACTTGATCTGTTTATTATTTTTTGCATACATTGTGAAATGATTTTTTTGCTAAAAATTAGAATTCCATTGTATCTTATTGTGCAATGCGATTCTTGTGCATACATGTGCCGTCCTGACCTGCCGCACCTCCGTCGCCGTCCGTGTCATCGTCGTCATTGGAGTAGCCCTTCCAGTGACGGAAGGGCAGGGGAGGGGCAGTCATGTCCGGCCGCCATCTGGTGCTTACGGAGGAGCCGCTCCACTTCCGCCTCCACAATGGTGAGTGACGGGTCACGGACCCAGGCCTTCGCGAGGCCGGGCTCCACGCAGAACTAAGGCGGTGCCTCGTCGGACTTGGCCAACGCGGAGCGACGCACCATGTTGTGTCGCTCCCGCCTCTCCGGCCGCTCTCTCCTCGGCTGACAGAATGGCCCGCGGCGATGAGGAGTCGTGGTCGCCATGGCCATCGGGGTAGTGGAGGAGGCGGCTGTAGGCCTTTGCTACCACAAACAACACCTCCTTGGCGACCTTGTCACACCAATCGTGGTGTAGTGGCGATGTCGTCTAGGCGATGAAGTCGTAGCGGCTTTGTGGATCGAATGTAGCATTTATGCCGGCGAGATAATTCGTCCTTCACACGGCGTTTGATTTGGACACTGTGGTTGCGTGTAGGACTCCAGCTCCGCCTTCACGTGACAAAGAGGCAGTGATGCCGGCTCTTGGTTCACGTGCTCGATAGCGCGGTGGCGAGGGTGACTCCTTCACGTGTGCTAGTGGTGGCAAAGGCCACGTCGGATCACGACCCCAGAGCAACTTCTCCATCATGAGTTCCATCTAGCGGACGTACTCAGCATTTGTGACGCAGTGCGGTGTGAACGGTGCTGAACCACATTTAAATAGGCACGGCCAGACCAAGCGAAGGGATGAGAATCCATGGGAAATTGGCTTCAATGCGGCATAACGGTTGGAGTAGGCTTCTTGATCGCCGCCTGGTTTGCGATCGTTTTGTGGGAACACGAATAACTGGACCGGTCTGCGGACCAATGGGGTACCCTGCTGGATGGCGAATTGCATCCAAATCGCTCGTCCGAGAAGGTTGTGGGCGATTTAGGGTTCCGCCTTGAAGGTTGTGTGCAATGGGAGGAGGGTTTCAACCATATTGCCATGGGGGTGGAGCAAGGCGACCGTAGAGCTAGCTGAAATGGGAATCAAGAAGGTGTCTTTGATCGCCTCGTCGCCTTCGACGCACCCATGTACATGCCTCCATACCTAAACTCCGTGACCTTCAAATCACACTCCTTTCGCTAAATCTCCGATATTCCGCTACCAAACCAATTGATTGCCGCTCCAGATGGATTTCTGACAACCCCTACCCTCATATGCCCTCGTCAGTGACAAATTAAACGCCACCAAGGTAGGGAGAGGTCGGATAGACCATATTCAATGCCATATGTAAAACAATAAAACTAAGGGAAAAAAGAACGTACTCAACCTCGGGATGACAGGGGCGGGTCCATACTCCTCTTGTCACTAACAAGCCGCTAGACTTGAAAGAGTGGGCTTTTTCAATTTAAAATTTTAACCGGTTTAGAAAAAAATGATTAAAAACTTCCCAGAATACTACTCATCATGTGGTTGTCCTTATGTCAAAATTTCATAATTTTCCGTCCACTTTTTTCGTTTCATTTTTTGGCCAAATAGGGGCTGATTTGGTTTTTCAATTTAAATTTTCAATCGGTTTGGCACAAATTGTTGAAAATTTCCCAGAGTAATGATCATCATATGGTTGTCCTTGTGTAAATTTTTTATAATTTTCTGGACACTTTGTATTTTGGTTCAAATTCTAGGCCAACTTTTGGCTGAAAATGAAGAATGAACGAATCTATCAAATGGTGACTCCAAATTTGATGAAAATTTCACAGAATACTAGTAATCATATGTTATCCTTGTGTCAAAATTTCATCAAATTCTGGACACTTTTTTTGGTTCATTTTTTGGCAGCTGGATCATCAACAAAGGCAACAGTATGCGATACCTGATCCTCGACGGTGGTGCCGCTCTTCGGGCGACCCACGACCTCCTCGACGATCCCATGTCATTTGTTGCACGCCGTTTGGATGAGCCCCCAATGGTTCGCCATCGCCTTCGACCCACGCTTCATGTGCATGATTTTGAAGTAGGGGTCGACGAGCTTCCGCTCGTCGAACTCGGCCTTGATGCGGTACCAATACGTCTCGATGATCTGGTTCGTGCCGGTGACCGGGTCGAGGCAGACGACCTTCCACACTTCGGTGAGGCACTCCTCTTCCTTGGACGCCCACTTGATGCGTGGCTCGCCGGGCTTGTCCGCCTTCTTCTTCTTCTTCTTCTTCTTCTTCTTCTTCTTCTTCTTCTTCTTCTTCTTGCCTTTCCTCGTCGGCGCCGGTTCCTCCTCCTCCTCTTCCTCCTCCTCCGGCTCTTCCTCGCCGTAGTCGAGCTCATCGTCCATGTCGCCGAGGTCAATCGAGCCGTCCTGGGTAGTGAACTTGGGGGAAGCGGCGGCGGCAGCCGAGCCGGTTGAAATGATGTCCTCCATGTCGGCCTCCGTCGCGCCGGCGTCGCCGAGATGCGTCGAGGATGCGGCTTGCGAGTAGAGGACGCGGCGAAGAGGTGGCGTCGGTGAGGCTGCAAAGTCCGGCGGCGAGTACGTGTACGGCGGGTACTGCACGCCGGTGAACACGGGCGAGGGCGTGCGCTGGACAGGACGCCCATGGGGGAATGTGATGTTGGGGTTGAAGCCAACATGGGCGTCCCCATTGGCATAGCCCGGCGATGATGTGCTCCATGGGTGCGCCGACGACGAGAATCCGGCCAGAGAGCCGACGCTTTGCTGGCTCCAGGCCGCGTACGAGTGCCCACCGGGTGGATTCATCATTGCCGCGCACGCCGCCGCTTTCTCCCTGGCCTTCTTGGCCCTGTTGCGACTGCCGGCGGTGACGGCCTCCCGGCGCTCCACCACTACTAGGGAAAATCTTATACACAGAAATTTAGCAACAGCGCGGGTTAAAAAAGGGTGCTAGTGCTAGATAGCAGTAGCGGTTCAGAATAAACCGCGCTACAGATACGACACTAGCAGTAGCGCGTGTGGCCGTAAAAGCGCTACTACTAATATTCCCATTGCTGGAACGATGGGTTACGCATAGCAGTAGCGGCCTTGCAGGAAGTGCGCTACCGCTAGGGCATGAGTAGCAGCGCGTTTCCCTGTAACAGCGCTACTGCTAATGGAAATAAAATAAAATGAAAAACAAATAGAAAAGTAAATGAAAATGAAAGAAACAGAAAAAGGAGAAAGAAAAAAAATAAAATGTAAAGCAAAATAAATGAAAAAGCGAAAAAATAGGGAAAGGCATAGCTGTAGCGTGTGTTAGTAAGAGGCGCTGTAGCTAACGCAGCTGCAGCGCGTTTCCAGGACCCCCGCTGTAGAAACAGAAAAGGAAATAAAAAAGAGAGAAAATTACATATGTATAGCAGTAGCGCGTTTTGGAAAAAGCGCTATAGCTACCTTAGCTATAGCGCGTTCTGCGAAACGCGCTACCGCTAGTTTTGACTTAACCAAAAAATCGCCCCCCCCCCCGGCCACCACTTGCCCCACAAATATCTCGACCCACCCCGCCGCCGTCTCCCCGATTTGCCGTCACCCCACTTCGCCGCCGTCTCCTGCCGACGTCGACGCCCCTGGAGCCACCAGAGCCGTGCGCCGTCGACGCCACCGGAGCCGCCCCCAACGCCATGGAGCCGCGCGGCCTCATCAATGCCACCGGAGCCGCCGTCGATGCCACCGGATCCTCCCTCGCCGCAACTGCCTCCCTCGCCGTCACCGGAGACGCCCCTGCCTCCCTCGTCACCACTGCCTCCCTCGCCACCACCGGAGCCATCCTCTGTAAGCCCCCACCCCTCCTCTCTCTCTCATGCATATGTTAGCTAGTTTAATTATGTTAATTATCTAGGTTAGGGCAAAAATTTAGTTAGGGCTTTGACAGAGAAGTAGTTAGGTTAACTAGTTTAATTAGGTTAATTACCTAGGTTAGTGCAAAAATTTAGTTAGGCCTTTGACAGAGAACTAGCCAGGTTAACTAGTTTAATTAGGTTAATTATCTAGGTTATTTAGGCAAGTTTTATATTAAAGATGATCCCTTCCTAGACTTTTATTGTTGATTATATCTTTTCATTGAAGAGGTCATGTTGTTTGTGCCCAAGTGGCTTTGTTGTTTCAATGAAGCTGAGTGGCCTATATATGTTTTGCCGGAATGTTGATTCATTTCCGTTCCCGCAAATTTCAGGTTCTTGATTTGTCCACTTTTTAGCAAAGGTCATGCCAAATTTTTCCGTGAATTTCGGCATGACTTGTGCTACAAACTAGGACATATCGAGTGCCCGTGATTTGCCGCACCAGGAAGGAGTCAATGTTCCTGCAAAACAATAGGCCTTTTTTATGTCATTATTCATTTTATTAGGCCTAAAATTAATTGACTAGATTTAATCATAGGAAACATGGCCAGCAACGATGAAGGACAGGGTTCTGGTGATTGCGACGACGTCTACCGGGCGGCAGACAATTTTTTTAGCCTTAACGACGATCAACTGATGTTGTTGCTGGGCCCAACGGTGGCATCGGGGACTGAGACCGACACACAGACCGGTGCTGAGACTGAGACCGGCGCTCAGACTCGGAACGGAATCGAGACCGGCGCTGAGACTGAGACCGGCGCTGCCTCGGGGAGCGGAGCCGGTGTAGAACCAAAAGCAAAGAGGCAACAGGTTCCTAACAAACTCAGGACTACTAGACTGGTGGTCACGGAGGTGGATGACGGCAATTTTAGGCCAAAGGCGCCCGAGGAAGCGCGTCAATGCTACGGCAATCAAATAGGCTGCATCGTACGGACAACCGCCACCATCAACGATGAGAAACTACAGAAGATAGAAAATATGAGGAGCTCCCTCCTAAAGAAGTTTCACCAGATATTTTTGTTCCCGGGCCGGAATGAGAAGGATTATGTAGATCCAGATGAGGACCCGGCAATGAAGAAGATAAACAAACACGCCATGACCAAGTTTAGCGACGCGTTGGCCGCCTGGAAAAATTGAGTGAAAGCAAGGATCATTGTCAATAAGGAACCCTACTCCGAGATTGTAAAGGATAATCCGACAATCACGAAAGAGTAGTTTCAAATATTCAAGGAGGCTTGCGAGGCCGAAGCTGCCACAAAAAAGTCTAAGTACATGAAGGGGCTTCAAGAGAGGAACATTGGGAGCCACCACATCGGAAGCCGTGGTTACGGCGGAAAGAGGTCCAAATGGGCCAAGGAGGACGCGGAAGCCGCGAGTCTGGGCATCCCAGACCCCTTGGCGGAGTTCACCGTCCCGCAAGAGCGTGACGTCCTCAGGGCCCGGCACCGTTGGGACCCAGTGAAGAAGGTTTCCGAGACAAAACCGGTCATTACGGAGTTCATGAAACTGCTGGTAATTTTAGTTTCTGGTCAATTCGACTGCACACGTTAGTCACATTTTTGTAAACGATCCTTGTGCCTTTTGCGGAGAGAGCAGCACAGGATTGCGGCCGAAAGCGACTCGCCGTCTAAGGCATTGGCGAGGCCCAAGTGGGACACTCCATTCAACCGGGCGTTGAACATATTGAAACAACAACCGGTGGATACTCGACCGTCGTATGGACGCGTGCACGGTGTCGGAGACGGCGCCACGTGGAAGAAGTACTACCGTGAGAACACGGAGGAGAGAAAGGAAAGACGGAGGTTAAATGAAGAAAACATCGACAAGAGGGTTGAGATTGCGGTTGAGAAGAAATCAACTCAGACAGTTGCAATAGCAGTAGCTGCCGCAAAACAGGTGGCTGTAGATATTTCTACTTCCTTGGTTCCGGCCGTTTTCAATTGGACCAGGCAAAATCCAGAAAAAAATGTAGCAGACTTTCCCCTTGCTGACTTCTTGGCGGGGAGCAGCTCGACTACCATTGCACCAGCACCTGCTCCCGCACCGGCTCCCACACCGGACGTGCTCGATGGTGCTTCATCTTTAGCTGAGCTCGACGCCCTCACGGTATCTGTCACACCGGCCCCCTTCAATATAAATGTATAATCTCCCGTTTCCATTGCCTTTCGGATGTCTCACGTCACAGACTTTTCTTTGCAGGACGACGAAACCCCGTGCACCATATTATACACCATTGTCGACCAGAAGGTGGACGTGGGGAAGGCCACGATAATGGAGCCAAAGGAACCATTGTTCCACAGCCGGCCGATCCCCCCGAATGTCTTCAAGGTTTTCGTGGCCAGTGTCAAACCGGGCCACGAGGATTTGCCTCCTCCAATACTAGTGGGGGATGACGACAAGACACCACCGCGGCTTGGTGATTGTTGCAATCGGTGGGTCCTGTTGTGGCCAAAGAGTCTACTACGTCTGGAGGCGGCCGAGAGCACACCCACGAGCACGCAGCCTCAGCAAGGTATGAACATCAACACCCCACCTACCCAATTAGCGTCGGGTGTCGGGTTGGGTGATAGCGGACGGGGTAAGGAGGAGGCTCCATTAGTCGCTGATGATGTCGCCATGGATGAGGATGAGGACGACGATGGCGCTGAAAAGTATGTCTATACTGGCGCCTCCTCAGGGTTTGAGCATCATGAGTCGGTGACTGAATTGCTGTCTCAACGTATTATGGACGACCTTGCGGTAGTAAAGAAGTCTAGGAAGAGAGCAAGGAAAGGCAAAAACGTTGATTCTATGATCCAGCTACCTCAGCAGCTGATGTCTACTACACAACCTTCTTCTTGTAGACGTTGTTGGGCCTCCAAGTGCAGAGGTTTGTAGGACAGTAGCAAATTTCCCTCAAGTGGATGACCTAAGGTTTATCAATCCGTGGGAGGCGTAGGATGAAGATGGTCTCTCTCAAGCAACCCTGCAACCAAATAACAAAGAGTTTCTTGTGTCCCCAACACACCAAATACAATGGTAAATTGTATAGGTGCACGAGTTCGACGAAGAGATGCTGATACAAGTGCAATATGGATGGTAGATAAAGGTTTTTGTAAACTGAAAATATAAAAATAGCAAGGTAGCAAGTTGGTCACCAAAACATACATCAAGTGAATCACGTGATATCCCATTGTCACCACAGATACGCATGACAAGACATACATCAAGTGTTCTCAAATCTTTAAAGACTCAATCCGATAAGATTACTTCAAGGGGAAAACTCAATCCATTACAAGAGAGAAGAGGGGGAGAAGAAACATAAGATCCAACTATAATAGCAAAGCTCACGATACATCAAGATCGTGCCAAATCAAGAACACGAGAGAGAGAGAGAGATCAAACACATACCTACTGGTGCATACCCTCAGCCCCGAGGGTGAACTACTCCCTCCTCGTCATGGAGAGCGCCGGGATGATGAAGATGGCCACTGGTGAGGGTTCCCCCCTTCGGCAGAGTGCCAGAACAGGGTCCCGAGAGGTTTTTGGTGGCTACAGAGGCTTGGTGCGGCGGAACTCCCGATCTAATCTCTTTTCTGGAAGTTTTACGATATGTAGGTATATATGGGTGCAAGGGGTACGTCGGTGGAGCTGCGGGGGCCCCACGAGGCAGGGGGCACGCCCCAGAGGGGTGGGCGCGCCCCCCACCCTGGTGGCCAGCTCCCGTATCTTCTAACGTAGAGTCCAAGTCTATCAGGTGGGTTTCCTTCCAAAAATAACTTCTCCAGTTGATTTCGTTCCGTTTTGACTCCGTCTGATATTGCTTTTCCTTGAAACACTGAAGTAGGCATAAAACAGCAAATCTGGGCTGGGCCTCCGGTTAATAGGTTAGTCCCAAAAAATAATACTCCCTCTGTTCCTAAATATAGGGTGTATAGTTTTTGGCACGGAAATTAAAGAACGCTCGTGGAGTGAAAATTTCACAAGTTTTGGGCGAGATTACACCTGACTAATTGACATGAGAAAATAGAGGAGCTTGCCTAATATAAGTAAATGTAACCAAATCTCTAAATAAAACATCCAAATGAGTGGTGCAACGCAAGGCACCTTATATTTCAGATTTTTTCTCAAAAATCTATACACCTTATATCAAGGAACGGAGGGAGTATAAAAGTGGATAATAAAGCCCAATATTGCCTAAAACAGTAGATAATATAGCATGGAGCAATCAAAAATTATAGATACGTTGGAGATGTATCAAGCATCCCCTAGCTTAATTCCTGCTTGTCCTCGAGTAGGTAAATGATAAAAAAGATAATTTTTGATGTGGAATGCTAGTTGGCATAATTTCATTGTAATTCTTCTCAATTGTGATATGAATATTTAGATCCGAAAGATTCAAGACAAAAGTTCATATTGACATAAAAATAATATTACTTCAAGCATACTAACTAAGCAATTATGTCTTCTCAAAATAACATGGCCAAAGAAAGTTAATCCCTACAAAATCATATAGTTTAGTCATGCTCCATTTTCGTCACACAAGAATGCTATCATCATGCACAACCCCGATGACAAGCCAAGAAATTGTTTCATACTTTAATAATCTCAAACTCATAAACCTTCACGCAATACATGAGAGCGAGCCATGGATATAGCACTATGGGTGGAATAGAATATGATGATGGGGGTTATGTGGAGAAGACAAAAAAGGAGAAAGTCTCACATCAACAAGGCTAATCAATGGGCTATGGAGATGCCCATCGATTGATGTTAATGTGAGGAGTAGGGATTGCCATGCAACGGATGCACTAGAGCTATAAATGTATGAAAGCTCAACAAAAGAAACTAAGTGGGTGTGCATCCAACTTGCTTGCTCACGAAGACCTAGGGCATTTGAGGAAGCCCATCGTTGGAATATACAAGCCAAGTGTTATAATGAAAAGTTCCCACTAGTATATGAAAGTGACAACATATGAGACTCTCTATATGAAGAACATGGTGCTACTTTGAAGCACAATATATGAGACTCGCTATATCATGGTGCTACTTTGAAGCACAAGTGTGGAAAAAGGATAGTAGCATTGCCTTTTTTTTCTTTTTTTATATTTTTTGGGCCTTATTTTTTTGGCCTTTCTCTTTTTTTGGGACAATGCTCTATTGAATGATGATCATCACACTTTTATTTATTTACAACTCAATGATTACAACTCGATACTAGAACAAAGTATGACTCTATATGAATGCCTCCGGCGGTGTATCGGGATATGCAATGAATCAAGAGTGACAAGTATGAAGGAATTATGAACGGTGGCTTTGCCACGAACACTATGTCAACTACATGACAGCGCTAAGCAATATGACAATGATGAATGTGTCATGTATAAGATGGTGATGGAAGTTGCATGGCAATATATCTCGGAATGGCTATGGAAATGCCATAATAGGTAGGTATGGTGGATGTTTTGAGGAAGATATAAGGAGGTTTATGTGTGAAAGAGCGTATCATATCACGGGATTTGGATGCACCGGCGAAGTTCGCACCAACTCTCGATGTGATAAAGGGCAATGCACGGTACCGTAGAGGCTAGCAATGATGGAAGGGTGAGAGTGCGTATAATCCATGGACTCAACATTAGTCATAAAGAACTCACATACTTATTGTAAAAATCTACAAGCCATCAAAAACCAAAGCACTACGCGCATGGTCCTAGGGGGATAGATTGGTAGGGAAAGACCATCGCTCGTCCCCGACCGCCACTCATAAGGAGGACAATCAAATAACACCTCATGTTTCAAATTTGTTACATAACGTTTACCATACGTGAATTGCTACCGGACTTGCAAACTTCAACTCAAGCATTTCTCAAATTCACAACTACTCAACTAGCACAACTTTGATATTATCACCTGCATATCTCAAAACAATCATCAAGCATCAAACTTCTCTTAGCATTCAACACACTCATAAGAATTCTCACAAATCTTTTATACTTAGCATATTAGGATTTTAAGCAAATTACCATGCTATTTAAGACTCTCAAAATAATATAAGTGAAGCATGAGAGTTCATCTGTTTCTTCAAAATAAAACTACCACCATGCTCTAAGTGAAGTACTAGAGCAATAACAAAACTACTCCGAAAGATATAAGTGAAGATCAATGAGTAGTCGGATAATTATGCAACTATGTGAAGACTCTCCCATTTAAGAATTTCAGATCTTGATACTTTATTCAAACAGCAAGCAAAACTAAAGAAAATAAAACGACGCTCCCAAGCAAAACACATATCATGTGGTGAATAAAACTATAGCTCCAAGTAAAGTTACCGATGAACGAAGACGAAAGAGGGGATGCCTTCCGGGGTATCCCCAAGCTTAGACGCTTGGTTATCCTTGAATATTACCTTGGGGTGCCTTGGGAATCCCCAAGCTTAGGCTCTTGCCACTCCTTATTCCATAGTCCATCGAATCTTTACCCAAAACTTGAAAACTTCACAACACAAAACTTAACAGAAAACTCGTGAGCTCCGTTAGCGAAAGAAAACAAAACACCACTTCAAGGTACTGTAATGAACTCATTATTTACTTATATTGGTGTTAAACCTACTGTATTCCAACTTCTCTATGGTTTATAAACTATTTTACTAGCCATAGAATCATCAAAATAAGCAAACAACACATGAAAAACAGAATCTATGAAAAACAGAATAGTCTGTAGTAATCTGTAACTAACGCAAACTTATGGAACTCCAAAAATTCTAAAATAAATTGGTGGACCTGAGGAATGTTGGGGAACGTAGCAATAATTCAAAATTTTCCTACGTGTCACCAAGATCAATCTATGGAGTCATCTAGCAACGAGGGAGGAGTGGATCTACATACCCTTGTAGATCGCGCGCGGAAGCGTTCAAGAGAACGGGGTTGATGGAGTCGTACTCGTCGTGATCCAAATCACCGATGATCCTAGCGCCGAACGGACGGCACCTCCGCGTTCAACACACGTACAGCCCGGTGACGTCTCCCATGCCTTGATCTAGCAAGGAGAGAAGGAGAGGTTGGGGAAGACTCCATCCAGCAGCAGCACAACGGCGTGGTGGTGGTGGAGGAGCGTGGTGGATCCAGCAGGGCTTCGCCAAGCACCGCAAGAGACAAGGAGGGAGACGTGTCACGGGTGGAAGAGGGAGGCGCCAGGGCTTTGGTGGGGCTGCCCTCCCTCCCCCCCCCCCCACTATATATAGGGCCTAGGGAGAGGGGGGGCGCAGCCTTGGCCCTTCCTCCAAGGAAGGGTGCGGCTAGGGAGGAGTCCCTCCTCCCCAAGGCACCTAGGAGGTGCCTCCCCCCTTTAGGACTCTTCCTTTCCTTATCTCTTGGCGCATGGGCCTCTTGGGGCTGGTGCCCTTGGCCCATATAGGCCAAGGCGCACACCCCTACAGCCCATGTGGCCCCCGGGGGCAGGTGGCCCCACCCGGTGGACCCCCCGGACCCTTCCGGTGGTCCCGGTACAATACCGGTGACCCCGAAACTTGTCCCGATGGCCGAAATAGCACTTCATATATATAATTCTTTACATCCGGACCATTCCGGAACTCCTCGTGACGTCCGGGATCTCATCCGGGACTCCGAACAACATTCGGGTTACCGCATACTAATATCTCTATAACCCTAGCGTCACTGAACCTTAAGTGTGTAGACCCTACGGGTTCGGGAGACACGTAGACATGACCGAGACGACTCTCCGGCCAATAACCAACAGCGGGATCTGGATACCCATGTTGGCTCCCACATGCTCCTTGATGATCTCATCGGATGAACCACGATGTCAAGGACTTAATCAATCCCGTATGCAATTCCCTTTATCCATCGGTACGATACTTGCCTGAGATTTGATCATCGGTATCCCGATACCTTGTTCAATCTCGTTACCGGCAAGTCTCTTTACTCGTTCCGTAACACATCATCCTATGATCAACTCCTTGATCACATTGTGCACATTATGATGATGTCCTACCGAGTGGGCCCAGAGATACCTCTCCGCTTACACGGAGTGACAAATCCCAGTCTCGATTCGTGCCAACCCAACAGACACTTTCGGAGATACCTATAGTGTACCTTTATAGCCACCCAGTTACGTTGTGACGTTTGGCACACCCAAAGTATTCCTATGGTATCCGGGAGTTGCACAATCTCATGGTCTAAGGAAATGATACTTGACATTAGAAAAGCTTTAGCATACGAACTATATGATCTTTGTGCTAGGCTTAGGATTGGGTCTTGTCCATCACATCATTCTCCTAATGATGTGATCCCGTTATCAATGACATCCAATGTCCATGGTCAGGAAACCGTAACCATCTATTGATCAACGAGCTAGTCAACTAGAGGCTTACTAGGGACATGGTGTTGTCTATGTATCCATACATGTATCTGAGTTTCCTATCAATACAATTATAGCATGGATAATAAACGATTATCATGAACAAGGAAATATAATAATAACTTATTTATTATTGCCTCTAGGGCATATTTCCAACAGTCTCCCACTTGCACTAGAGTCAATAATCTAGTTCACATCACTATGTGATTAACACTCAATGTGTTCTGGGTTTGATCATTTTGCTTGTGAGAGAGGTTTTAGTCAACGGGTCTGTAACATTCAGATCCGTATGTACTTCACAAATATCTATGCTATATTTGGAGCCATTTCAAATAGCTGTTCTACTTGGAGCTATTCCAAATCGTTGCTCCATTATACGTATCCGGTATCTCTACTCAGAGCTATCCGGATAGGTGTTAAGCTTGCATCGACGTAACTCTTTACGTCGAACTCTTTATCACCTCCATAACCGAGAAACATATCCTTATTCCTCTAAGGATAATTTAGACCGTTATTTGGTGATCTACTCCTAGATTACCTTTGTACCCTCTTGCCAGATATGTGGCAAGGCACACTTCAGGTGCGGTACACAGCATAGCATACTGTAGAGCCTATGTCTAAAGCATAGGGGACGACCTTCGTCCTTTCTCTCTATTCTGCCGTAGTCGAGCTTTAAGTCTTAACTTCATACCTTATAACTCAGGCACGAACTCCTTCTTTGACTGATCCATCTTGAACACCTTCAAGATCATGTCAAGGTATGTGCTCATTTGAAAGTACCATTAAGCGTTTTGATCTATCCTTATAGATCTTGATGCTCAATGTTCAAGTAGCTTAATCCAGGTTTTCTATTGAAAAAAACTTTTCAAATAACCCTATATGCTTTCCAGAAATTCTACGTCATTCTGATCAACAATGTGTCAACAACATATACTCATCAGAAATTCTATAGTGCTCCCACTGACTTCTTTGGAAATACAAGTTTCTCATAAACTTTGTATTCACCCAAAATCTTTGATCATCTCATCAAAGCATACATTCCAACTCCGAGATGATTACTCCAGTCCTTAGAAGGATTGCTGGAGCTTTGCATACTTATTAGCATCTTTCAGGATTGACAAAACCTTCCGTTTGTATCACATACAACCTTTCCTCAAGAAAATCGTCGAGGAAAGAATGTTTTTTGACATCCTATCTGCAAGATTTCATAAATAATGCAGTAATCGCTAATATAATTCCAACAGACTCTTAGCATCGCAACGAGTGAGAAAGTCTCATCATAGTCAACCCCTTGAACTTGTCGGAAACCATCTTAATGACAAGTCGAGCTTTCTTAATGGTGACATTTACCATCATTGTCCGTCTTCCTTTTAAAATCCATCTGTACTCAACAGCCTTACGACCATCGAGTAGTTCTTCCAAAGTCTACACTTTGTTTTCGTATATGGATCCTCTCTCGGATTATATGGCCTCGAGCCATTTTGGAATCCAGGCCCACCATCGCTTCTCCATAGCTCGTAGGTTCATTGTTGTCTAGCAACATGACTTCCAAGACAGGATTACGTTCCACTCTGAAGTAGTACGCATCCTTGTCATCCTACGAGGTTTGGTAGTGACTTGATCCGAAGTTTCATGATCAATATCATAAGCTTCCACTTCAATTGGTGTAGGTGCCACAGGAACAACTTCCTGTGCCCTTCCATACACTAGTTGAAGAGATGGTTCAATAACCTCATCAAGTCTCCACCATCCTCCCACTCAATTCTTTCGAGAGAAACTTTTCCTCGACAAAGGACCCGATTCTAGAAACAATCCCTTATTGCTTTCGGATCTGAGACAAGAGGTATACCCAACTGTTTTGGGTGTCCTATGAAGATGCATTTATCCGCTCTGGGTTCGAGCTTATCAGCCTGAAACTTTTCACATAAGCGTCGCGGCCCCAAACTTTTACGAAATGACAGCTTAGGTTTCTCTAAACCATAGTTCATATGGTGTCATCTCATCGGAATTATGTGGTGCCCTATTTAAAGTGAATGTGGTTGTCTCTAATGCCTAACCCATAAACTAATGTGGTAATTTGATAAGAGACATCATGGTATGCATCATATCTAATAGGGTGCAGTTATGATGTTCGGACACACCATCACACTATGGTGTTCCAGGCTGTATTAGTTGTGAAACAATTTCCACAATGTCTTAATTCTGTGCCAAACTCGTAATTCAGATATTCATCTCTATGATCATATCATAGATACTTTATCCTCTTGTCACGACGATCTTTCAACTTCACCCTGAAATTACTTGAACCTTTCAATAATTCAGACTCGTGATTCATCAAGTAAATATACTCAACATCTACTCAAATCATCTGTGAAGTAAGAACATAACGATATCCACTACACGCCTCAGCACTCATTGGACTGCACACATCAAAATGTATTACTTCCAACAAGTTGCTTTCTAGTTCCATTTTACTGAAAACGAGGCTTTCAGTCATCTTGCCCATGTGGTATGATTTGCATGTCTCAAGTGATTCAAAATCAGGTGAGTCCAAACGATCCATCTGTATAGAGTTTCTTCATGCATATCTACCAACAAACATGGTTCGCATGTCTCAATCTTTTCAAAAATGACTGAGTCCAAAGATCCATCAACATGGAGCTTCTTCATGCGTTTTATACCGATATGACTTAAGTGGCAGTGCCACAAGTAGGTGGTACTATCATTACTATCTTATATGAACATGTGTATCACTACGATCGAGATTCAATAAACCATTCATTTTAGGTGCAAGACCATTGAAGGTATTATTCAAATAAACAGAGTAACCATTATTCTCCTTAAATGAATAACTGTATTGCGATAGACATAATCCAATCATGTCTATGCTCAACGCAAACACCAATCTCGATGGTAGAGGGAGCGTGCGATGCTTGATCATGTCAACATTGGAAACACTTCCAACACATATCGTCAGCTCACCTTTAGCTAGTCTCCGTTTATTCCATAGCTTTTATTTCGAGTTACTAACACTTAGCAACCGAACCGGTATCTAATACCATGGTGCTAATAGGAGTACTAGTAAAGTACACATCAACACAATGTATATCCAATATACTTCTATCGACCTTGCTAGCCTTCTAATCTACCAAGTATCTAGGGTAATTCTGCTCCAGTGGCTGTTCCTCTTATTACAGAAGCACTTAGTCTCGGGTTTGGGTTCAACCTTGGGTTTCTTCACTAGAGCAGCAGTTGAATTGCCGTTTCATGAAGTATCCCTTTCTTGCCCTTACCCTTCTTGAAACTAGTGGTTTTACTAACCATCAACGATTGATGCTCCCTTTTGATTTCTACTTTTGTGGTGTCAAACATCGCGAATCTCTCAAGGATCATCATATATGTCCCTGATATATTATAGTTCATCACGAAGCTCTAGCAGCTTGGTGGTAATTACTTCAGAGAAACATCACTATCTCATCTGGAAGATCAACTCCCACTCGATTCAAATGATTGTTGTACTCAGACAATCTGAGCACAAGCTCAACAATTGAGCTTTCTTCCCTTAGTTTGCAGGCTAAGAAAATCGTCGGAGGTCTTATACCTCTTGACGTGGGCACGAGCCTGAAATCCCAATTTCAGCCCTCGAAACATCTCATATGTTTCGCGACGTTTCAAAATGTCTTCGGTGCCTCAACTCTAAACCGTTTAACTGAACTATCACGTAGTTATCAAAATGTGTATGTCAGATGTTCGCAACATCAACAGACGACATTCGAGGTTCAGCACACTGAGCGGTGCATTAAGGACATAAGCCTTCTATGAAGCAATGAGGACAATCCTCAGTTTACGGACCTAGTCCGCATAATTGCTACTATAAACTTTCAACTAAATTTTCTCTAGGAACATATCTAAACAGTAGAACTAAAGCGCGAGCTACGACATAATTTGCAAAGACCTTTTGACTATGTTCAGGATAAACAAGTTCATCTTATGAACTCCCACTCAGATAGACATCCCTCTAGTCATCTAAGTGATTACATGATCCGAGTCAACTAGGCCGTGTCCGATCATCACGTGAGACGGACTAGTCAACATCGGTGAACATCTTCATGTTGATCGTATCTGCCATACGACTCATGCTCGACCTTTCGGTCTTCTGTGTTCCGAGGCCATGTCTGTACATGCTAGGCTCGTCAAGTCAACCTAAGTGTTTGCATGTGTTCCGAGGCCATGTCTGTACATGCTAGGCTCGTCAACACCCGTTGTATTCGAACGTAAGAATCTATCACACCCGATCATCACGTGGTGCTTCGAAACGACGAACTTTCGCAACGGTGCACAGTTAGGGGGAACACTTTCTTGAAATTTTAATGAGGGATCATCTTATTTACTACCGACGTTCTAAGAAAATAAGATGTATAAACATGATAAACATCACATGCAATCAAATAGTGACATGATATGGCCAATATCACTTTGCTCCTTTTGATCTCCATCTTCGGGGCTCCATGATCATCATCGTCACCGGCATGACACCATGATCTCCATCATCGTGTCTTCTTGAAGTTGTCTTGTCATCTATTACTTCTACTACTATGGCTAACGCTTTAGCAAAAAAGTAAAGTAATTACATGATGTTTAAGTTGACACGCAGGTCATAAATAAATAAATAAAGACAACTCTTATGGTTCCTGCCGGTTGTCATACTCATCGACATGCAAGTCGTGATTCCTACTACAAGAACATGATCATCTCATACATCACATATATCATTCATCACATCCTTTGGCCATATCACATCACATAGCATACCCTGCAAAAGCAAGTTAGACGTCCTCTAATTGTTGTTTGCATGTTTTACGTGGCTGCTATGGGTTTCTAGCAAGAACGTTTCTTACCTACGCAAAGACCACAACGTGATATGCCAATTGCTATTTACCCTTCATAAGGACCCTTTTCATCGAATCCGATCCGACTAAAGTGGGCGAGACAGACACCCGCCAGCTACCTTATGCAACTAGTGCATGTTAGTCGGTGGAACCGGTCTCACGTAAGCGTACGTGTAAGGTTGGTCCGGGCCGCTTCATCCCACAATGCCGCCAAATCAAGATTGGACTAGTAACGGTAAGCATATTGAACAAAATCAACGCCCACAACTACTTTGTGTTCTACTCGTGCATAGAATCTACGCAATAGACCTAGCTAATGATGCCACTGTTGGGGAACGTAGCAATAATTCAAAATTTTCCTACGTGTCACCAAGATCAATCTATGGAGTCATCTAGCAACGAGGGAGGAGTGGATCTACATACCCTTGTAGATCGCGCGTGGAAGCATTCAAGAGAACGGGGTTGATGGAGTCATACTTGTCGTGATCCAAATCACCGATGATCCTAGCGCCGAACGGACGGCACCTCCGCGTTCAACACACGTACAGCCCGGTGACGTCTCCCATGCCTTGATCCAGCAAGGAGAGAAGGAGAGGTTGGGGAAGACTCCATCCAGCAGCAGCACAACGGCGTGGTGGTGGTGGAGGAGCGTGGTGATCCAGCAGGGCTTCGCCAAGCACCGCAAGAGACGAGGAGGGAGATGTGTCACGGGAGGGAGAGGGAGGCGCCAGGGCTTTGGTGGGGCTGCCCTCCCTTCCCCCCCACTATATATAGGGCCAAGGGAGAGGGGGGGCACAGCCTTGGCCCTTCCTCCAAGGAAGGGTGCGGCTAGGGAGGAGTCCCTCCTCCCCAAGGCACCTAGGAGGTGCCTTCCCCCTTTAGGACTCTTCCTTTCCTTATCTCTTGGCACATGGGCCTCTTGGGGCTGGTGCCCTTGGCCCATATAGGCCAAGGCGCACACCCCTACAGCCCATGTGGCCCCCGGGGGCAGGTGGCCCCACCCGGTGGACCCCCGGGACCCTTCCGGTGGTCCCGGTACAATACCGGTGACCCCGAAACTTGTCCCGATGGCCGAAATAGCACTTCCTATATATAATTCTTTACCTCCGGACCATTCCGGAACTCCTCGTGACGTCCGGGATCTCATCCGGGACTCCGAACAACATTCGGGTTACCGCATACTAATATCTCTATAACCCTAGCGTCACCGAACCTTAAGTGTGTAGACCCTACGGGTTCGGGAGACATGTAGACATGACCGAGATGACTCTATGGCCAATAACCAACAGCGGGATCTGGATACCCATGTTGGCTCCCACATGCTCCTCGATGATCTCATCGGATGAACCACGATGTCAAGGACTTAATCAATCCCGTATGCAATTCCCTTTGTCCATCGGTACGATACTTGCCTGAGATTCGATCATCGGTATCCCGATACCTTGTTCAATCTCGTTACCGGCAAGTCTCTTTACTCGTTCCGTAACACATCATCCTGTGATCAACTCCTTGATCACATTGTGCACATTATGATGATGTCCTACCGAGTGGGCCCAGAGATACCTCTCCGCTTACACGTATTGACAAATCCCAGTCTCGATTCGTGCCAACCCAACAGACACTTTCGGAGATACCTGTAGTGTACCTTTATAGCCAACCAGTTACGCTGTGACGTTTGGCACACCCAAAGTATTCCTACGGTATCCGGGAGTTGTACAATCTCATGGTCTAAGGAAATGATACTTGACATTAGAAAAGCTTTAGCATACGAACTATATGATCTTTGTGCTAGGCTTAGGATTGGGTCTTGTCCATCACATCATTCTCCTAATGATGTGATCCCGTTATCAATGACATCCAATGTCCATGGTCAGGAAACCGTAACCATCTATTGATCAACGAGCTAGTCAACTAGAGGCTTACTAGGGACATGGTGTTGTCTATGTATCCACGCATGTATCTGAGTTTCCTATCAATACAATTATAGCATGGATAATAAACGATTATCATGAACAAGGAAATCTAATAATAACTTATTTATTATTGCCTCTAGGGCATATTTCCAACAAGGAATTTGTCTAGTAATCATCTTCAAAAAGAATCAACTAAATACCACTCTTCAGTAAAAAAGTTCTAGCTAATCTCGTGAGCGCTAAAGTTTCTGTGTTTTACAGCATGATCATAAAGACTTCACCCAAGTCTTCCCAAAGGTTCTACTTGGTACAAACACTAATTAAAACATAAAACCACATCTAAACAGAAGCTAGATGGATTATTTATTCCCAAACATAACCAAAAAGAAAGAAACTAACATAAAATTGGGTTGCCTCCCAACAAGCGCTATCGTTTAATGCCCCTAGCTAGGCATGATGATTTCAATGATGCTCACATAAAAGATAAGAATTGAAACATAAAGAAAGCATCATGAAGAATATGACTAGCACATTTAAGTCTAACCCACTTCCTATGCATAGGGATTTTGTGAGCAAACAACTTTTGGGAACAATAATCAACTAGCATAGGAAGGCGAAACAAGCATAACTTCGAAACTTTAAGCACATAGAGAGGAAACTTGATATTATTGCAATTCCTACAAGCATATATTCCTCCCTCATAATAATTTTCAGTAGCATCATGAATGAATTCAAAAATATAACCAACACCTAAAGCATCCTTTTCATGATCTACTAGCATACAAATTTTATTACTCTCCACATAAGCAAAATTCTTCTCATTCGGGATAGTGGGAGTATCATAAGAGACTTGAATACTATAAATTGTTTCCACATTAAAAGAGTAATGTTCAGAGAGAGGGTACTCGTAATCATGACAAGTTTTATAAATATAATCATCACTACTCTTTATAGCATAAGTTTTATCGCAATAATCATCATAAGTAGCCACTTTGTTCACATCATAATCGATTGAAACCTCTTCCGAAATAGTGGATACATCACTAAATAAAGTCATGACCTCTCCAAATCCACTTTCATAAATATTATAAGATTCAACATCCTCCAAAATAGTAGGATCATTACTTCCTAAAGTTGACACTCTTCCAAACCCACTTTCATCAATATATTCATCATAGGTAGAAGGCATGCTATCATCATAACTACTTTGCATATCAAAACTTGAGAGGCTAAAATATCATCATTATTAAACATAGCACCCCCAAGCTTGGTACAAACATTAATTGTAGCAAATATATTCTCAAATATGTCATCCTCATCAAACATAGCTTCCCCAAGCTTGGGCCTTTTCATATTATAAGCATAATCACTCTCATCATTAATAGTATGGATAGCACCAATAGTATAGCAATTATTATATTCTTTCAAGCAAGTGCCAAAAAGATTTTCAAGATCATAAGAAGTATCATTATCTTCCCAATCATAATCATCACAACAAGCAATAGGCATAACGAGATCATCATCAAGTGTATCATCTTCACTTTCATGATGCACAGCCATAATAGGAGCAACTTTATTTGGGAGAGATACCTTTTTACCTCTCTTCCTTTTTATTTTCTTCTTCTTCACCACATCATGTGTAGGTTCAATCCTCTTTTTGGAGCTCCTTATTAATGAGATTGGTTGAATAGAAGGCTCCTCCTCGTTACCTAATTCAACATAAGAAATAATAGGAGGATATTGGGAAGTCTCTTCCCTTTCATTAGTATTCTCTTCTTCTTCTATTTGTTTTCTTTTCTTTATGTAGTTGGAAATATAAGGATTTTCAATACAAGTCACCGCACAATACATATAAATCTTCTCTAGATCAAAATCAAGAACTCTATCACGATTAAATTTAGGAATACCCTCAGTTATACGTTTCATTTCTTCATAACCCAAAAGAAGGCTAAGCTCTTTATGATGCTCAAGGGTAATCAAATTATCACAATATTTGGACACGACTTGATCATGAAACAAATAGCATTGGAGCTTTAAATGACCATGTTCATTGCAAAGTTCACAAGGGGCACGGAAAATATTGAATTTTTCAGCACATTCATCTAGCTCGTCTTGCAAAAATTTGGTTCTAAGTACTTATGCCTCTTGCAATATCTATCTTCCCTATTTGGTGTGTACTTGCAAGCCCAATCTACTCCACAAAAATTGACATGTTTATAGGAGGGATTTTCATCATAACTAGTGCAACCATCATTAGCATCATGGATATTCAAAGAATTCGTACTAACTACATTGCAATCATGCTCATCATTCAAATATTTAGTGCCAACATTTTAGAGATCTCTTCTTCTAGCACTTGAGCACAATTATCCTTTCCATCATACTCACGAAAGATATTAAAAAGATGAAGCGTATGAGACAAACTCAATTCCATTTTTTTGTAATTTTCTTTTATAGACTAACTAGTGCTAAAACAAGAAACAAAAAGATTCGATTGCAAGATCTAAAGATATACCTTCAAGCACTAACCTCCCCGGCAACGGCGCCAGAAATGAGCTTGATGTCTACTACACAACCTTCTTCCTGTAGACGTTGTTGGGCCTCCAAGTGCAGAGGTTTGTAGGACAGTAGCAAATTTCCCTCAAGTGGATGACCTAAGGTTTATCAATCCGTGGGAGGCGTAGGATGAAGATGGTCTCTCTCAAGCAACCCTGCAACCAAATAACAAAGAGTCTCTTGTGTCCCCAACACACCCAATACAATGGTAAATTGTATAGGTGCACTAGTTCGGCGAAGAGATGGTGATACAAGTGCAATATGGATGGTAGATATAGGTTTTTGTAAACTGAAAATATAAAAACAGCAAGGTAACAAGCGGTAAAAGTGAGCGTAAACGATATTGCAATGATAGGAAACAAGGCCTAGGGTTCATACTTTCACTGGTGCAAGTTCTCTCAACAATAATAACATAATTGGATCATATAACTATCCCTCAACATGCAACAAAGAGTCACTCCAAAGTAACTAATAGCGGAGAACAAACGAAGAGATTATGGTAGGGTACGAAACCACCTCAAAGTTATTCTTTCCAATCAATCTGTTGGGCTATTCCTATAAGTGGCACAAACAGCCCTGGAGTTCGTACTAGAATAACACCTTAAAACACAAATCAACCAAAACCCTAATGTCACTTAGATACTCCATTGTCACCTCAAGTATCCGTCGGTATGATTATATGATATGCATCACACAATCTTAATTCATCTATTCAATCCAACACATAGAACCTCAAAGAGTGCCCAAAAGTTTCTACCGGAGAATCACGACGAAGACATGTGCCAACCCCTATGCATAGGTTCATGGGCGGAACCCGCAAGTTGGTCACCAAAACATACATCAAGTGGCACGTGATATCCCATTGTCACCACAGATACGCACGGCAAGACATACATCAAGTGTTCTCAAATCTTTAAAGACTCAATCCGATAAGATTACTTCAAGGGGAAAACTCAATCCATTAAAAGAGAGAAGAGGGGGAGAAGAAACATAAGATCCAACTATAATAGCAAAGCTCGCGATACATCAAGATCGTGCCAAATCAAGAACACGAGAGAGAGAGGGAGATCAAACACATAGCTACTGGTACATACCCTCAGCCCCGAGGGTGAACTACTCCCTCCTCGTCATGGAGAGCGCCGGGATGATGAAGATGGCCACCGGTGAGGGTTCCCACCTCCGGCAGGGTGCCGGAACAGGGTCCCGAGAGGTTTTTGGTGGCTAAAGAGGCTTGCGGCGGCGGAACTCCCGATCTAATCTCTGTTCTGGAAGTTTTACGATACGTAGGTATATATGGGTGCAAGGGGTACGTCGGTGGAGCTGCGGGGGCCCCACGAGGCAGGGGCGCGCCCCCCACCCTGGTAGCCAGCTCCCGTATCTTCGGACGTAGAGTCCAAGTCTATCAGGTGGGTTTCCTTCCAAAAATAACTTCTCCAGTTGATTTCGTTCCGTTTTGACTCCGTCTGATATTCCTTTTCCTCGAAACACTAAAATAGGCATAAAACAAAAAATCTGGGTTGGGCCTCCGGTTAATAGGTTAGTCCCAAAAAATAATATAAAAGTGGATAATAAAGCCCAATATTGCCTAAAACAGTAGATAATATAGCATGGAGCAATCAAAAATTATAGATACGTTGGAGACGTATCAGCAGCCTCGGCTTCAGGACCGTATAGATATCCCCGATGCGGATAAATGGCATATCCCCGGTCAACCAATCCTACCTGCAACAGCGCTACGGGCTAGATTCGGTGATCTAAGGAGACTTCATGAGGATGTGCTGCGGGTAGAGAAAGGCCTCATCGCCTCGAAAGATCCAGGATACCCACTCTACGTGGTTAACGTTCCGCGGCAAATGTCGTACGTCGATAGCTTCCCATGCAGGAGGGCTTCTTGGGAGTCTGCACAAAGCACTGTGAATACGCGAGGGATTACATCGTCAGTTTCATTCTCGTCAATAAGGACAAGGGGGCGATTCTCGTGCCTTATCATCCCATGTAAGTCATCTGCGCTGCTATCCTTCCTTCGATTTCAGTCATTCATTTGCACGGTGGAGGCTACTTAATTTGATGACTTATTTTGCGCAGCGGCGGGTGCGCCGTCCTCATCATCCTCTACCCCCAATTCTCCCACGCTCTTTACTTGGACTCCTCGAAGAACATTCACAAAAAGGATTACACCCACATCATTGATGTTCTCGACAGTGCTATGTATTACTACCAATCAATGGGTGGAGAGGTCAGGGACAAGAAGAGAAGGGGCGGCAGGGTCGCCTTCGGCCATAAGACCGACTTCTGGTGCGTCCAGCAACCGGACGATTCTCTTAATGATGGATTCTATGTCCTACACCACATGTTGGAGTACAGACGGGATCACCAGAACCTTCGCATGTCACCTTCTTCCGGCGATGCCCATATTCTGCAATGGGCAAAGGACATAGGAGATATCGAGGATCATCGACTTCGAGCTGAGTTCTATAACATCCAGAGCGGACTTGCCCAAATCATCATGAAGGAGGTCGTTGGAAAAATAGGGATGTTCTACGGAGAAGGACAAATGTCGCGGGAAGACGTCCGAACATGGATAGCCTCTCAGCGTCTCGACCTGAAGCCTTTCACTAGGCTCGGGGACTATCTCCCTGACTTGGATGGATGGAACGACATGTTGGAGTGATTGTCGATATATGACAATGTGTCCGTTTAGTCCATACTTTCTGTATGACAAAACTTTGAGTTATGCACGGTGAAACTTTATTTGTGATGTAGTTAAACCATCCTCCTCCTCGACTAGCGAAAATCACTCTAGTTAGGGCATTTTGGGGTACGATGAACTTTGTTATTTATGCTTATGATATGTTGTTTCTATTTTTGCCAAGTCTGTCTCTTTCTGTTGCTCAACTATATATGTTGCATATCATCGACTCATGTGATGATGCAGGTGCATAGATCATAGATGGCGAAGAAGTGCTACGCCAGGAGTATATATACAACAAGTGGCCGGAGTGTCAGGCCCAGGTGTACCGGTTTCCGGTTTCCGAGCGACAGGCAGTAGTTAGTTTAGGTTCACGCTAATGCGAGAGAGGGATACGAACTCATGTACTCAAAGTGATAGCTCTTCTCGCGTATATCATTGTTTAGATGGATGACGATGTATTTGCAAGTAATCGAGACTTGTATCGCTATTTTCGAGATGATGACGAGAGACCACTTTGTGTTGGATGATGATTATGATGAGACTATTTGCATGTATATGCTATGATTACATCTGTGGTCTCGCAGGCATTTGTATGTGTATCATGATAACATTTGTATGTGCTAAATATTCTTCTATAAAGCCTGTTCAAATACAAAACAAATATGCCGAAAAAAACAAAAAACTACTAAAATTAGTAGTAGCGAGTGGAGAAAAGTTAGCAGCAGCGCGGTAGTAGCAGTAGCGCGCACGGAAGAAGCGCGCTATAGCTATTAGTAGTAGCGAGCTTCCACTAAGCGCGCTGCTGCTACACTTGTATAGCAGTAGCGCTGGTGAGCACGCACTACTGCTATGTGTTAGCTGTAGCGCCTTATTAGTAGCGCCGGTCCGCGCGCTACTGATACACCTAAAACCCGCGCTACTGCTAGCCTTTTCCCTAGTAGTGCACATCCGCCTTCCACTCGGCGTCGCTCATGCCAGGAGGCTTGGATAGCGGCGCCCTTGGCTTCCTTTGCTTCGGCTGGGCGGCGGCGGCTGTGGGATTCGACGCGGCGCGCGGCATCGCGTACTTCTTCGGCGGCATGTCGGGCGAAAGGGTAGGAGGAAGCGAGCGTTTGGCGGGAGGAATGGAGAAGAGAGGGGATCCTAGGAGGGAAAGCGGGAGAAAACGGCGGGAAACGGGCTTCCGTTGCCGACAGAGCAGCCCCACGCCGCTTTTTGCTTGCGCCAGCGCGCCCAGGTGACACCCGGCCGCTTGGGTTCGGGGCGGGATCGCCGGTTCTGTATTTTGCCCAAACCGGCGCTAAACAAGATTCTGGGGGCGCGACTGGGCCGATTTTCAGCCACCGGCGCTAAAAATTTGCCCGGGGGGCTGTTGGGGGCGCGGCTGGAGATGCTGTAAGAGTCCTGTCATATCATCCAACCTTCCATGGCTGCTTTCTCCAACAACATTCCTTTGGATGCCAGGAATAGAAAGATTGCCACTATTATCTAATACATGAGCAAATGCAAATGATGGTTCACTGTAATCCTCTCCATGGCAAACCCACTTAGTGTAACCTGGAAGAATACCATCACATCTCAAGTGAGTCTTTCACTCCATCATAACTCTGCATAGCTTTATTTTGGCAATTTACACAAGGACAAGGAATTCTATCACCAGCCGGAACATCACGGAATGCAAAAGACAGAAATTGCTCGACACCATCTTTGTAAGCAGCACTAGCTCTTGGTTGACTCATCCAACCTCGATCCATCGCCCTTTGATATGCCTAAGTAATGAAACAAAAAAACATATGTCAGCATATAATTTTACATGTGTTATTTAAGAGATGAAAGCTGATTTAAATCTCTTTGAAAGAAAAGCATGGAATACATAGATATTTTAATTGAATGATTGGATCCAAACATATTTCATTAACGTTGGACTAAAAAACTTCAAAATAAATGTGGCATTGGTAGGATTAACTAGTATGCAAAGGCGCCACTCAGTTCAATACAGTTGCACATATGGTACCATCTTTCTCCCCCTAATCCCAACTCTGGCTACATCGAAAGGAAACACACACCACATGAACAAACAGAATATAAAACAGGACACATGATTGATATTATCTATGCAAGACCTTCGATTATCTAGAAAAACTTTTTCTTTCTAATCGCTGAAGGGACTTATTTCCTTCTGCAACTACTAAGATTGTTGGACTATCTAAGTATCCAAACTAAGCATAAAAACCATATTATAGGGTGCTTTAATAAACAACTATGTTAACTTCCCTGCTTTATATCATCATGTTATTGATGATCTTGTGAGCATCTCAGATAAGCACCATATACAAAAATCAAGGTACAACAGAAGGTAAAAAAAAGGCCAATGATCACAAAATTCTTAATCATACAACAAAATTGATAAAAAGATGCTAAAAACTTCAAAAAACAGTATGGGATACAACAGAGTTACTTTCTCGATTGAGATTGAAGGCGGGTTATTTGAAATCAAAGGTGGTGGTCCAATCTATGGTTGTTTAAATTTCTGGAGTTGATTCAGACCAACTGAAACACCGGGTGTACACACTTCCGTTGAGGGCACCAATGAAATATATCTTCCCCTTCTATTTCTACAAAGATCAAATGAAATTGATATTAAAATGTGTTCCCTTTCAAATCAACAATACATTATACATATACACAGTCCCTTGCATATACGCTAGTACACAGTTTTTCAGTCCAAATTCAATTTAATTTTCATCATACACTAATCAGCAGAACAAAAGGGGGCAGGCAGAGCTTTCTTAGGAAATTACCTGTGTCCCAGCTAGCTTGCTATTTGTTGACGGGAAGTCCTGGGTGGCAGAATCCGGCCAAGCAGGCGAGCACCACCGGGAGAGATCGGAGCAGACTGCCAGAACCGGCGCGGGGGGCTGGCTGGAGCAGAGGAGCACCACGTCCCTAGCGACTAGGCAGAGGGCCGGGGACGGCCGAGGAGCGCCGCAGCAGAGGGGCCGGTGGCAGTCCTTGCGGAGGGCGTTCACCGGCGGCGGGCAGCGGCGCACTGGCAGGACCAGTAGTATGAGGGTGGAGGTGGTGGAGATTGGCAGGGGGACTAGGAGGCGCAGGGGTGGATGACGAACCAGCCCGGTGGCGCAATAGATGGGCAGCTCAGGACGTGGCGGCGGATAAGGAGGAGTCAAGGAGCTGGAGTTCGGTTCGTGTGCTCCTTTACTGCACAAACGGGCCAGGTAATTTCCAATTTCTGCACATACTTTACATGGTTTTATTATTTATTTGTTAAACTCTTTTTTTATCCAATAAAACGTCTCAAAAATCGTCTCTGCCTATTTACACAAGTAAAAACTAATAAACGGGATATACCTCAAAAATAAGATTTGTGGCGTTGCATTTATCGTCTCAAGAAGCATGTCTACACACTAAATTTTTCCTAGTATAGGGACGAATATAAAAACGTCTTAGAAAAAGCGTGCCTACTGACCTGTTTTGTTGTAGTGGATGGTGACGGATTCCCCTCTCCGGAGCCCCGAACGAACTCCAGATCAGCCCTCCCGAGAGAGATTAGGGCTTGTCGGCGGCTCCGTATCGTAAAACGCGATTGAGGGAGTCCTGGATTAGGGGGTCTCCGGACAGCCAGACTATATCCTTTGGCCGGACTGTTGGACTATGAAGATACAAGATTGAAGACTTCGTCCCTGTGTCCGGATGGGACTCTCCTTGGCGTGGAGGGCAAGCTTGGCAATACGGATACGTAGATCTCCTCCCTTGTAACCGACTTTGTGTAACCATAGCCCCCTCCGGTGTCTATATAAACCGGAGGGTTTAGTACGTAGGACAACAACAATCATACCATAGGCTAGCTTCTAGGGTTCAGCCTCTACGATCTCATGGTAGATCAACTCTTGTAATACTCATATCATCAAGATCAATCAAGCAGGAAGTAGGGTATTATCTCCATCGAGAGGGCCCGAACCTGGGTAAACATTGTGTCCCCCGCCTCCTGTTATCATCCACCTTAGACGCACAGTTCGGGACCCCCTACCCGAGATCCGTCGGTTTTGACACCGACATTGGTGCTTTCATTGAGAGTTCCACTGTGTCGTCACCACAAGGCTTGATGGCTCCTTCGATCATCGATAACGATGCGGTCCAGGGTGAGGTTTTCCTCCCCGGACAGATCTTCGTATTCGGCGGCTTCGCACTGCGGGCCAACTCGCTTGGCCATGTGGAGCAGATCGAGAGCTACGCCCCTGGCCACCAGGTCAGGTTCGGAAACTTGAACTACACTACCGACATCCGCGGAGACTTGATCTTCGACGGATTCGATCCCCTCCCAGGTGCACCGCACGATCACGATGAGCATGATTTAGCTCTGCCGTCGGACAGTGTTTGGGAGATCACACCTGCAGCCACTCCGGCCCTCGACCCGGAGAAAATTGCGCCATCCAAGGATGGGTGGATAGACCCCGCCATGGAGAGCGCACTCTCAGCGGCGATGGAGCCGGATACTGACTTCACCACTCACGAGAGCCGCGTTGCCGAACCACTAGATTCATCTCCGGCCACGGACTCCGAGCCGCCTGCGTCCGTGCCTATCGAATCCAATTGGGCGCCGATCATGGAGTTTACCTCTGTGGATATCTTTCAACACTCGCCTTTTGGCGACGTGCTAAATTCATTAAGGTCTCTCTCCTTGTCAGGAGAACCTTGGCCGAACTATGTCCAGCTAGAATGGGATGCGGACGACGAAGAACTTCGTTGCCCACCCACCACCCACTTAGTATCCATTGTCGATGATTTAACCGACATGCTCGACTTCGACTCCGAAGACATCGACGGTATGGACGACGATGTAGGAGACAAATTGGAACCACCGCCCACAAGGCGCTGGACCGCCACCTCATCATATGATATATACATGCTGGATACCCCCAAAGAAGGCAATGGCGATGAGACAGCAGAGGATGACCCCTCCAAGAAGCAACCCAAGCGCCGACATCAGCGGCGCCGCTCTAAGTCCCGCCATAGCAAAAGTAGTGATACCGGCACAAGAGACAACGACACTCCAGACAGTGCCGAAGCCGACGACAATCCCCTCCAGCAAGATTTAGAGCGGGAGGATGAACAAGCTAGTCCTACAGAACGGGCAGCAGATGAAGAAGCGGAGGAGGACAATTACATGCCTCTCTCCGAAGACGAGGTGAGCCTCGGTGACAAAGAATTTATCGTGCCTGAGGATCCCATCGAGCAGGAATGCTTCAAGCGCCGGCTTATAGCCACTGCAAATAGTCTGAAGAAAAAGCAACAGCAGCTTCGAGCTGATCAAGATTTGCTAGCAGACAGATGGACCGAAGTCCTTGCGGCCGAGGAATACGAACTCGAACGCCCAACCAAAAGTTATCCAAAGCACAGGTTGCTACCTCAACTAGAGGAGGAAGCATTGAAACCTACATCACCGGCATATGATGCGGCTGATCGGCCACCTCATGGTCGAGACAGAGAGGCATTTCAGCCCGAAGTCCAGCCCGCACCCTGCCGCCAATCAAACAAAAATACCAAGGCCCGGGGCAACATGCGGGACCTGCGAGGTGTATTAGAAAACAAGGCAAAACGGATCACGGGGGCGCGCACCAACACGTGACGATGATCGTCACGCCGGATACACTACAAGTAAATCCGGCCGAGCCAAACACGGCAGACAAGATTCGTATGAATTGCGTCGTGATATAGCCCGGCACAGAGGCGCCGCACACCCCCTATGCTTCACTGATGAAGTAATGGATCAGGAATTCCCAGAAGGGTTTAAACCCGTAAACATAGAATCATACGATGGTACTACTGACCCCGCGGTATGGATAGAAGACTTCTTCCTCCACATTCACAGGGCCCGCGGGGATGACCTACATGCCATCAAAAATCTCCCGCTAAAACTCAAAGGGCCGTCTCGGCATTGGCTCAATAGCTTGCCGGCAAACTCCATCGGAAGTTGGGAGAGCCTGGCAGAGGCATTCCTGGACAACTTCCAAGGCACTTATGTGCGACCGCCGGACGATGACGATTTAAGTCATATAACTCAGCAGCCAGGGGAATCGGCCAGGCAATTCTGTACGCGGTTCCTAACTAAGAAGAATCAAATAGTCGACTGTCCGGATGCAGATGCCTTAGCGGCATTTAAGCATAACATCCGGGACGAATGGCTCGCCCGGCACCTCGACCAAGAAAGCCAAAATCCATGGCAGCCCTCACGACACTTATGACCCGCTTTTGCGCAGGAGAAGATAGCTGGTTGGCTCGTAGTACCAACACAACAAGCAAACCCGGCACATCAGAAGTCAGGGATAGCATCGGCAAACCACGACGCAACAAATACAAGCGTCGTAAACATGGTGAAAACGCCGAAAGAACGGCAGTTAATGCCGGATTCAGGGGCTCAAAGACCGGTCAACGGAAAGGGCCACCCAAAAACAAAAATCCGGGTCCATCCAGTCTGGACCGCATACTCGATCGCCAATGCCAAACTCATGGCACCCGGAAATGCCAACCACCCATACAAACAGAGAATGCTGGGTCTTCAAACAAGCCGGCAGGGTAGGCGCTAAAGAAAGGGGGTCTCAAAGTGACGATAGCGACGAAGAGCCCAGACCACTGAACACAGGAGGGCAAAAATTTCCCCAGCATATTCAATCGGTGAATGTGGTAAATACCACCAAAATTACCAGCTCGGACCGGATATGCATCCTTATGGATAGCGACTCAATGGAACTAGTCGTCCCACAATATAAACTGGGGCCAGTCACCTTCAACCGCACGGATCATCCAGTTAATGCCAATCAGGGCAATCCGGCCGCATTAATCCTCGACCCAATAATAGACGGGTTCCACCTCACTCGAGTCCTTATGGACGGCGGCAGTAGTCTAAATCTGCTTTACCACGACACAGTGTGCAAGATGGGCATCGATCATTTGGCGATCAAACCCACTAAAGCCACTTTCAGAGGCAATAAACCAGGTGAGGAGGCTCGCTGTACAGGCTCCATTACCCTTGAGGTAGTCTTCGGATCACCAGAAAATTACCGTATCGAAGAGTTAAACTTCGAAATCGCCCCTTTCTGAAGTGATTATCAAGTACTGCTCGGACGAACCGCATTCGCTCGATTCAACGCGGTGCCACATTATGCCTACCGTAAGCTCAAGATGGCCGGTCCACGCAGCGTCATCACGGTTAATGGCAAGGCCGAACCTTCCCTCGGCACCAACATATACACCACTGCCTTAGCAGCAGAATCAACGAGCAGCACCTTGCAGCCGAACCTCGAGCGGACGTCTAGGCCTCCGGACACCGCCAAGGGACTCCGAACTACTTCGCGAAAGGATAGCCCGGCCCGCCCGGGGCTGAACTAAAACACTCCGGCGAAGGCCAGGACAGGCCGAACTAAGCGGCTCAACCGCCCTTGGGCACATAAATATTTCTTACATTTCCTTCGCAGGTTCACCTTTGCGCCGACCAGGACAGGCTACACGGAGGCAGCTTGAACGCGTAAGGGAATCCTTAGACATCCCCCGCAGCGACCGTCTGGCTATATTACGGATCCGCACTTAGCCTCTTCCCCCTGGTCTCAGCAGGTTCCGCAACCATATTCCTTTTTATCACTTTACTTGTACCCATACGCATAGACGTACTATTCAAATACAACATGTGGATTTATATGACGTTTACCCGCTGTTATTTCTTATTGACATCATTCTATCAAATGGCGTCCGTACACTGCGATATGCCTTAAAATTTGCCAGGGGCTTTGTTTTACCCATAACACTGCAGTGAAGTCTGAACACCTTCACGGAAGTTTGGCACCCCAAACTTATAGCATTATATGCATCAGATCCGAATCATGTCTTGGGACAATAGTTGGGTTTGCCCGGCTCCCACGTTTTGGTACCTTACGTTCCGCTATATCAGCTAAGGTAGCACTGGGAGAACTACTGCGATTGTGTCCCGGTTTTTTCGGACGAGCACCTCAGTAGAGAAAGCCGAAAACTGACTGTCATGATACGGCGAGAGCTAGTCAGCTGTTCGAGAGGTTATAAAATCTTTAAGGATTTTTCCCGCATAATGCCATAACCAATGCAGCGTGCGATGGATCGGTTTCTTCTCCGATCAGGCGCTTATGGAGCCCCTAGTACGGGATTCTAAACACCAGGGGCTGCGCCGACCATACTAAAGCTCCTATGGCTAAGTGACAGTGATAAAGCCCTATAGTCCGATTGCCTGGTTTGTTGTGCTGAGCACCTCCTTCGAAGGACCCAAAGCTGGGATAAAGAGTGCTCAGGTTTATCCCGAACACCCCCGTACTTCATACGTGGGGGCAGAAGCCGACGACTGGCCAACTCTCAGATTTAACTTATAAAACGGCCGCACAGGAGGGTAAAGTTTCATACAACGGGTAGTAAATAATATAATTGACCCTGTTTAAACATTACAAAGGACAACATGATTTACATTCATGGAAATATAAAGTCCTTGGTGCATAGCTCTGCGGCAAGGTAGGACCCTTTCAGGGCACTCTCATAATATAACTCGGGCTTGCGGTGCTCCTTCCCCTCCGGCGGTCCTTCGCTCATCAGCTTTTCAGCATCCATCTTCCCCCAGTGCACCTTTGCGTGGGCGAAGGCCATTCGTGCACCCTCTATACAGACCGACCACTTGATGACGTCAAGTCGAGGACAGGCACTCACAACCCGCTTTACGAGCCCGAAGTAGCTAGTTGGGATCGGCTCAGCAGGCCATAGCCGGATAATTAAATCCTTCATGGCTAGTTCCGCCGCCTTCTGTAGTTCGATCAACTGTTTCAGTTGATCGGCAAAAGGCACCGGATAATTCGGTACCAAATATTGCGACCAGAAGAGCTTATCCGCCGTATTCCTTTCTTTGGCTTGGTAGAATTGAGCGACATGTTATATGATGCGAGGTAGCTCAGCAAATACCTCTGAGAAATCCGGATTCAAAATTAGAAACATAAGCCTTCCCCCCCAAATACTTACTCTACAGGGAAAAAGCCTTACCAGCCGTGATCTTTCTCGCCTCATGGATCTCCTGCAGGGCGCTTTGAGTTTCCCCCGGGGCATCATTCGTGGCCTGATGAGCCTTGGTGAGCTCAGATTCTTTCTCCATGAAGCTCTGCTGCAAGGTCTCGCATTTCCTTACGGCCTCTTGTAGCTCCTGCTTAGCTTTAATAACCCTGGCCTCCTGCTTCTCACGACGAGCCTGCTCAGTGGTTGCCTTTTTCTCGGCCTCGGCCAGAGCCTTCTTGAGGGCTTCGACTTCGGTCACAATTCCTAGCGCAATGTCATAAAGCCCAGTTCATACTGAAAATTCATTCGCAATAAACGCGAACAAGACTTGTGCATACCCTCTTTATCCCTCAACTGCATTTCCAACTGGCCAAGTTTTTCCTTGGCCCGCTCCAGACTTTGACTCAGTCCACAGATTTCCACGGTATGGGAGGCAGTAGCCGCTACAAATGCCTGCTTATAACAGAAGAGAATTAAATGTCATTCAAGGAGTCTTCCTGTGAACATAAAATTCAATTCTCTGTCTGGTTCTTTCTTTCACCGAACAGAGTATTAGGGGCTACTATCTTTACTATGACACTCTTCGACAACCCATAAAGCATACCTCAAAATCTCTTATAAGGCTGATACAGGCTTCGTTCAGTCCACTCTCAGTTGACTGAATCTTCTCAATCACCGCACCCATAAGGGCACGGTGTTCATCAATGATGGAGGCGTCTTTCAATGCCACCAGCAAAGCATCCGACACTCCTGGATAGACAGAGGTCACCGATGGAACAGGCACGCCCCCTCCAGCCGAAGGAGGCTGCCTGCTTGATTTTGGAGCCGTATAGGTCTTTGGAATCGCATCCGGCTGGGAGCCAAACTCAGGATCGCCCCCGTCATTAGCCCCCATGGGAATCTTTTCCCCCACGTGTCCGGCCCCTGAGGTTTGACCTCCAGGCGCCGCCTTCACGGTTTTTTCTTTTCCTCCTTGGCCGGGGTCCTTCTGGGACGAAGCCTCGGTGTTATGCACCTGTTTGGATGAAGGGGCCTTTGGAGGCGTCCCGCTCTCCATAGAATTTGAGCTCAGCAAGTCCTCTGATGACGATTGTTTGGCACGAGACCTCGCCGGGCTACAAAAGATATGGCTTAGGTTAAAATACTAAGCCACGATGAGTCCGGACGCCTAAAACATACTCGGATTTTATACACTTACGAGTTCACCAGGGGCTGGGCCCTGGGATCCCATGTCGGGCCGCTGTCGGCGGCGGCTGTGGACTCCTCCGGAAGAAGAGCCTTTCCCCTTTTAGGCAGCTCGGCCTCCAAGTGTATGGAGGCCGTCCTCTTCTTTCTTCCCCCGCAGGGGATTCATCCTCCTCCTCGTCGTCCTCTTCAGAGGAGGAATGGGCATTGGAGCCTTCTGATATTGCGTCCGAAGTGCCACAGCGACGAAGGCCGCCCCGGGTATTTTTGACCTCCTTCTCGGCCATCTTCTTAAGGCGCCGGGACCAACATCTTCATCAGAAGTGGGATGGCCGGTTCTTTGGGCAGCGGGGCCGGACAATGGATCCGATCCGCCTTCTTCGTCCAGCCCTGGGAGAGTTGTATAAAACATGTTAAGTGCTTCCTTTGGGTTACGCGGATAGAAAAGTTTGATAACTCACCGAACTTGCCGGACGGGACAGTTGGTACCCACGGTCCTCGGCGGAGTCCGGCCATGATTTGCTAGACTTGAAAAGCACCTTCCAAATGTCCTTGTGCGAGGAGCCGAAAAACTCTCGCAGGGTTTGGTGCCTGGCCGGATCAAATTCCCATAAATTGCAAGTCCGGTGCTGACAAGGCAAGATCCGGCGAACTAACATCACCTGGACCACATTGACAAGTTCAATGTTCTTGTCTCCCATATCTTCAACGCGCGTCTGGAGCACCGACAGTTCGTCGGACCAGGACCAGTCCAGGCCTTTCTTAACCCAGGATGTAAGCCGGAGGGGGGCGCCAGATCAGAACTCGGGAAAGGCGGCCCACTCTGTGCCGCGCGGCTCAGTGATATAAAACCACTGCTGTTGCCACTCCTTGACAGAATCATTAAAGGTTCCCGTTGGCCATATGACGTTGGGCATCTTGCTCACCATGGCGCCCCCGCACTCGGCGTGCTCGCCGCCCACCACCTTGGGCTTCACATTAAAGATCTCCAGCCATAAACCGAAGTGCGGTGAAATGCAGAGAAAAGCCTCGCACACGACAATGAATGTCGAGATGTTGAGGAAGGAATTAGGGGACAGATCGTGAAGATCGATCCCATAATAATACATGATGCTGCGAATGAACGGGTGGAGGGAAAACCCTAGCCCGCGGACAAAGTGAGGCAGGAATACAACCCTCTCGTGGGGTTCCGGAGCAGGGACGATCTGTCCCGCCGTCGGGAGACGGTGGCTAATTTTCTTGGCCAGGTACCCGGCCTCCCGAAGCTTTTTGATATCCTTCTCTCAGACGGTAGAGGCCATCCATTTGCCTCCTGCTCCGGATCCGGACATCTTCGGAAGAACTTTTTTGGGCTGAGAAGAGGAACACTTGGGCACTGGAGCTTGAGAAGAAGGGAATGAATCTGGAAGAAGGCGTGGGTGAAAAGAGTAAATCCTGGTCCCTTTATAAGGGCAGAAGAGGCGATGCGCCTCCCCACTCACCCGGTTAAACCTCTTATTCTCCGAGCGCCATAATTGATGGCGCGATTGGGTTACCCGCACCCGTATTGATGAGAATCCCGTGATAAGGGGACACAATCTCTGCTTCGACAAGACGTGCCAAGGAAACCGCCTCGCGATATGTGTGGTGGCTGGTTGTGAAAGACGGTTCGAATAATGACCGGGTCGTGGTGTGATGTCATGCTGCGAAATGCGTCAGCAGATCAGATTCATGGAAATATTATTCTCTATACTGGTGTGTGGAACTTGTTTTGCAGAGCCGGACACTATCCTGGTGTTCAAGATCTTCTATGGAGTACTCAGAGGAAGAACCGGCCTTGCAATGCTGAAGACACATATGCGCGTCGGACTCATCATCATTGAAGCCTGGTTCAGGGGCTACTGAGGGAGTCCTGGATTAGGGGGTCTCCGGCCAGCCGGACTATATCCTTTGGCCGGACTGTTGTACTATGAAGATACAACATTGAAGACTTCGTCCCGTGTCCGGATGGGACTCTCCTTGGCGTGGAAGGCAAGCTTGGCAATATGGATACGTAGATCTCCGCCCTTGTAACCAACTCTGTGTAACCCTAGCCCCCTCCGGTGTCTATATAAACCGGAGGGTTTAGTTCGTAGGACAACAACAATCATACCATAGGCTAGCTTCTAGGGTTTAGCCTCTACGATCTCGTGGTAGACCAACTCTTCTAATACTCATATCATCAAGATCAATCAAGCAGGAAGTAGGGTATTATCTCCATCGAGAGGGCCCGAACCTGGGTAAACATCGTGTCCCCCGCCTCATGTTACCATCCGCCTCAGACGCATAGTTCGTGACCCCCTACCCGAGATCCGCCGGTTTTGACACCGACAGCGATGAATCTTCCTCTCAGATTTTTTCTCCCCAAACACGAATATATGGAGTTGGAGTTGAGGTCAGTGGAGCTCTAGGTCGCCCACGAGGCAGGGGGCGCGCCAAGGGAAGCAGGCGCGCGCCCCACCCTCGTGGAAAGGGTGTCGGCCCCCTGGCCTTGATTCTTTCGCCAGTATTTTTTATTATTTCCAAAGCTAATCTCCGTGAAGTTTCAGGTCATTCCGAGAACTTTTGTTTCTACACAAAGATAACACCATGGCAATTCTGCTGAAAACAGCGTCAGGCCGAGTTAGTTCCATTCAGATCATGCAAGTTAGAGTCCAAAACAAAGGCAAAAGTGTTTGGAAAAGTAGATACGACACAGAAGTATCAACCTGCTCCAAGATCACATAAAGCAGTTTTAACATAGTTTCTTTTAATGGAACATGGTATAGTTGGTACTCCTGGATCTCCTAGTTTCTTAGGTATTCCATCCTTAAAAGTATAATTAGCAAGCATGGTGGAAATTTCAGCTTCCGGTATCTTTCTTTTATTCGTAACAATATATTTCATATACTTAGCATAAGGATTCATTATAAGCATATCTGTCAAACGCATAGGCAAAAAGATAGGCCTAATCATTTCAGCAAAGCGCTCAAAATCCTCATCATCCTTTTTCTTGGATGGTTTAGGATGAAAAGGCATGGGTTTGCGAACCCATGGTTCTCTTTCTTTATTGTGCTTCCTAGCAACAAAGTCTCTCTTATCATAACGTTGATTTTTTATTGTGGGTTATCAAGATCAACAGCAGGCTCAATCTGTACATCATTGTCATTACTAGGTTGAGCATCAACATGAACATCATCATTAATATTATCACTAGGTTCATGTTCATTAGCAGATAGTGTTTGAGCATCAGAAATAGAAATATCATTGGTATTCTCAGGTGTGTCAATAACAGGTTCACTAGAAGCATGCAAAGTCCTATCATTTTTCCTTTTCTTCTTTTTAGAAGGACTAGGTGCATCAACATTAGTTCTCTGAGAATCTTGCTCAATTCTCTTAGGGTGGCCCTCGGGATACAAAGGTTACTGAGTCATTTTACCCCCTCTAGTCATAACTCTAATGATATTATCGTTTTTCTTATTATTTAATTCATTGAGCAAACCATTTTGAGCTTTAAGCACTTGTTCTACTTGAGTGGTAACCATAGAAGCATGTTTACTAATATGTTTAAGTTCACCTTTAACTCTAGACATATAAGGGCATCTCCAGCCGTTGGCCCCCCCAGGACGCATAAAAATCGCCCCCTGGGGGCGAGCCGGCGATGCACTCGGTGCTGGGGAAGGGTTTGCGCCCAGTCGTCGCCCCCAGCTCGCCCCCAGGCGCCGAAATTGGCCCACCTTGCAGCCCAATTTCGGCGAATAAACTGCCCATATGGGCGAGAATAGGCCCATATTCGGCGTGGTTTCGCCGTGTCTCGGCGTTCAATTATCAACACAATTATTTCTTATCACATATTTCATCACAGAAAAATCAAATACTTCAACAAAATACTACAACAACAAATAATTCAATACAAATTATATTGTTCAACAAATAAAAACTCGTATTTCATCATGAGGCGTCCCCCTTGAGCCTCCATAGGTGCTCAATCAGATCTTTCTGCAGTTGATGATGCACCTGTGGGTCTCGGATCTCCTGACGCATACTGAGATAGGCAGTCCAAGTTGCCGGTAGCTGGTGATCAACTTCGGCTAGAGGACCCTGCCTGTAGTATGGTTCAGTGTCAATCACTGGATCTTCTTGCTCGCTCTCGATGATCATGTTGTGCAAGATGACACAGCAAGTCATGATCTCCCACATTTGATCTTTCGACCAGGTCTGAGCGGGGTACCGAACAACAGCGAATCGAGATTGGAGCACACCAAATGCCCGCTCGACATCCTTCCGGCAAGCCTCCTGAACTTTCGCAAACCAGGCGTTCTTGCCTCCTGGCACAGGGTTTGAGATCGTCTTCACAAATGTCGATCATCTCGGATAGATGTCGTCAGCTAGATAGTACCCCTTGTTGTATTGGTGCCCATTGATCTCGAAGTTCACCAGAGGAGAATGGCCCTCAATGAGCTTGGCAAAAACAGGAGAGCACTGCAACACGTTGATGTCATTGTGAGTTCCTGGCATACCAAAGAAGGAGTGCCAAATCCAGAGGTCCTGTGTGGCTACCGCCTCAAGCACCATACTGCAACCGCCTTTGGCGCCTTTGTACATCCCCTGCCAACCAAATGGGCAGTTCTTCCATTTCCAATGCATGCAGTCGATGCTTCCAAGCATCCCAGGAAATCCTCTTGCTGCATTCTGGGCTAGGATCCGAGCAGTGTCTTCCGCATTGGGTGTTCTCAAGTATTGTGGCCCAAACACTGCCACGACTGCCCGACAGAACTTGTAGAAACACTCTATGCTGGTGGACTCGGCCATGCACCCATAGTCATCGAGTGAATCACTTGGAGCTCCATATGCAAGCATCCTCATCGCTGTCGTGCACTTCTGGATGGAGGTGAATCCAAGAGCACCAGTGCAATCCATCTTGCACTTGAAGTAGTTGTCGAACTCCTGGATGGAATTCACGATCCTGAGGAAGAGCTTTCGGCTCATCCGATAACGGCGCCGAAATGTTCTCTCGCCATGAAGTGGAGCATCGGCGAAGTAGCCGGAGTAGAGCATGCAGTAGCCTTGCAGACGATGCCGGTTCTTTGCTTTCACCCGCCCCGGCACCGAGCCACCTCGCCGCGGCTTTTCACTGCTCGCCAGCAGCTGGGCAAGGGCGGGGAGCACTATAAGATGCTCTTCTTCCTGGACGTCGGCCGCGGCTTCCTCCTCCAGCAGCGCGGCGAGCTCTTCCTCCTCATCCGAGTCCATCGCCGAGGCATGCAAAACACCGAACACCTTGCGCTCGGTGGGCCTGTACCCGCCGTTAAACCGCACCTCCGCGACCGGAAACGGCGGCCGGAAACGCCCAGCTGCTGTGGGAGGGGCTACCGCAGCGAAGTGCTGCTATTTTCCGATGGGGAATGGCTATCTAGCGGAGTAGGGCAGCGGCCGTCGCCGGGATATAGCTAGTGGTGGCCGAGGGCGCAGGGGGTGCGAGGCGAGTCGGGGGAAGAAAACCTTGACTTTTCCCCTGTCGGTGTGGGCCAGGCGTGCTTTTCCCTAGCGCCGGAGCCCCCAACAGCTCCCCAGCGCGTCGGGTTCGGCCTGTGACCGCTGGGCGGAAAAAAGGTCGGAACCGGCGATTTTCGGCGTCCTGGGGGCGCGACTGGGCCGTTTTTTCGGCGTCGGCGCCGAAAAAGTGGCCTGGGGGGCCTGTTGGGGGCGCGGCTGGAGATGCCCTAATCACTCAAGTGTTCAATCATATAAGCATTACGTTTCAATTGTGTACCAACATAAGCATTGAAGTTTTCTTGTTTAACAACAAAATTATCAAACTCATCTAAGCATTGGCTAGCAGACTTATAACGAGGAATATCACCTTCATCAAATTTATAGAGAGAATTTACCTTTACTACCTGTGTCGGGTTATCAAGACCATGCATTTCTTCAATAGGTGGTAAATTCTTAACATCTTCAGCTTTAATACCTTTTTCTTTTATAGATTTCTTTGTCTCTTGCATATCTTCAGGACTGAGAAATAGAATACCCCTTTTCTTCGGAGTTGGCTTAGGAGTTGGTTCAGGAAGTGTCCAATCATTTTCATTACTCAACATATTATTCAATAGCAATTCAGCTTGATCAACCGTTCTTTCCCTGAAAACACAACCAGCACAACTATCCAGGTGGTCTCTGGAAGCATCGGTTAGTCCATTATAAAAGATATCAAGTATTTCATTTTTGTTGAGAGGATGAACAGGCAAAGCGTTAAGTAATCGGAGAAGCCTCCCCCAAGCTTGTGGGAGACTCTCTTCTTCAATTCGCACAAAATTATATATTTTCCTTAAGGCAGCTTGTTTCTTATGAGGGGGGAAATATTTAGCTGAGAAGTAATAAATCATATCCTGGGGACTACGCACACAACCAAGAGCAAGAGAATTAAACCATGGTTTAAGCATCACCCTTTAATGAGAACGGAAATAACTTAAGGATATAGTAGTAAAGAATTTTTTCCTCATTAGTGAATAGGGTGGCTATATCATTTAGTTTAGTAAGATGTGCCACAACAGTTTCAGATTCGTAGCCATAAAAAGGATCGGATTCAACCAAAGTAATTATCTCAGGATCGACAGAGAGATCATAATCCTTATCAGAAATACAGATAGGTGAAGTAGCAAAAGCAGGGTTATATTTCATTCTAGCATTCAAAGATTTTTCTTTCAGCTAGCTAATAATTTCTTAAGATCATATCTGCTCCCTCCGTCTGGAAATACTTGTCATCAAAATGGATAAAAGGAGATGTATCTAGACGTATTTTAGTTCTAGATACATCCCTTTCAACCATTTTGATGACAAGTATTTTCGGACGGAGGGAGTATCATAGCAAGCAAGAAAGTCTCTAGCAGTTTCTTCATCCATAACATAACCCTCAGGCACAACAGGCAATTCATATCTAGGGGAGAATCTTCATCATCACTTTCATCAATATTATCTGTTTCAATAATTTCATTCTCTCTAGCCCTAGCAAGTTGTCCATCACGAAATTCACCTAATGGCACAGTATTATCAAGCATAGAGGTAGTTTCATCATAAGTATCATGCATAGCAGAAGTGGCATCATCAATAACATGCGACATATCATAATCAATAGTAGAAGCAGGTTTAGGAGTCGCAAGCTTACTCGAAATAGAAAGTGAATCAAGTGTAGAGCTAGATGGCAGTTCCTTACCTCCACTCGTAGTTGAGGGATAAATCTTAGTTTTTTCATCTTTGAAGTTCCTCATTGTGATCAACAGATATAAATCCCAAGTGACTCAAAGAATAGATCTATGCTCCCCGGTAACGGCGCCAGAAAATAGTCTTCATAACCCACAAGTATAGGGATCGCAACAGTTTTCGAGGGTAGAGTATTCAACCCAAATTTATTGATTCGACACAAGGGGAGCCAAAGAATATTCTCAACTATTAGCTGTTGAGTTGTCAATTCAACCACACCTGTAAGACTTAATATCTGTAGCAAAGTATTTAGTAGCAAAGTAGTATGGAAGTAACGGTAACGGTGGCAAAAGTAACAGTAGTAGTTTTTGTAGTAATTGTAACAGTGGCAACGACAAAGTAACTAAGCAAAGCTCCATATGTGAGAAGCTCGTAGGCATTGGATCAATGAGGGATAATTATGTCGGATGCGATTCCTCATGCAACAGTTATAACATAGGGTGACACAGAACTAGCTCTAATTCATCAATGTAATGTAGGCATGTATTCCGAATACAGTCATACGTGCTTATGGAAAAGAACTTGCATGACATCTTTTGTCCTACCCTCCCGTGGCAGCGGGGTCCTATTGGAAACTGAGGGATATTAATGCCTCCTTTTAATAGAGTATCGGACCAAAGCATTAACACTTAGTGAATACGTGAACTCCTCAAACTACGGTCATCACCGGGAATGGTCCCGATTATTATCACTTCGGGGTTGCCGGATCATAACACATAGTAGGTGACTATTAACTTGCAAGATAGGTTCAAGAACTCACATATATTCATGAAAACATAATAGGTTCAGATCTGAAATCATGGCACTCGGGCCCTAGTGACAAGCATTAAGCATAGCAAAGTCATAGCAACATCAATCCCAGAACATAATGGATACTAGGGATCAAACCCTAACAAAACTAACTTGATTACATGGTAAATTTCATCCAACCCATCACCGTCCAGCAAGCCTACAATGGAATTATGCACGCACAGCGGTGAGCATCATAAAATTGGTGATGGAGGAAGGTTGATGATGACGACGGCGAGGGATTCCCCTCTCCGGAGCCCTGAACGGACTCCAGATCAGCCCTCCCGAGAGAGATTAGGGCTTGGCAGCGGCTCCGTATCGTAAAACGCGATGAATCCTTCTCTCTGATTTTTTCCTCCCCGTCCGTGGAGCTCCAGGGGGCCCACGAGGCAGGGGCGCGCCCCAGGAGTGTGGGCGCACCCCCCACCCTCGTGGACAGGGTGTGGGCCCCCTGGTATTGATTCTTTTGCCAGTATTTTTTATTATTTACAAAAATATTCTCCATGAAGTTTCAGGTCATTCCGAGAACTTTCATTTCTGCACAAAAATAACACCATGGCAATTTTGCTGAACACAGCGTCAGTCCGGGTTAGTTCCATTCAAATCATGCAAGTTAGAGTTCAAAACAAGAGCAAAAGTGATGACGGCTCCGGTGACCGAACGGAGGAGGGAGCTGTTGCAAAGTCTTGCGAGGTATATATATTAATTAAGACTATGCTGACTAGCTAATTGATGCATTAATTGTTTTGGTACGTAGATGTATTAACTCTCCTTTCTTCTTTTATAGCCCTCCGAATCAAGCCAAACTTCGGTAAAGAGACGAGGCCCGAAGAAAAGGTTGCGCCAGGATGAAAGGTTCACGATCAAAGCAATCTCGGACGATGGCCAACCGATTGAACCCAGGCGGACAAGGAAGCATTTTCTGCTCAGTGGAGGGCTATTGTTAGGGACATGACCCCGATCAGCATCCAGCTATGGAATAAGCCTAATAACGAAGACCCTCAAGTTCCTTATGTCAATGATAAACAGAAGTATGATCTTTGGACCTCGTTGATGGCAAATTTCACCCTACCGCTAGAGGAGGATTTGAATAATCCAGTTATAGAGCCATAGGTCAAGGCATGTGCTCTTAAGAAGATGGCAGATCTATACAAAAGGTGGAAGAATGAGTTGAAAACAACGTTTGTCGACAAAGGGAAGACTCCAGAATTCACCGGCCGATTTGAGCAGATAAGAGATCACTGGCCCACATTTGTGGCCTACAAGACATCGAACAAGACTAAGAAGATGTTAGAGACAAACAAGAACAGTGCTGCAAAGAAGAAGTTTCACCATCGCACGGGGTCAGGTGCTACCTCAAAGTCTGGCCGTTGTGGGACAAAGCTGAGAATGACCTGCTTGCTAAAGGGGTCGAACCAGAGACATTGAACTGGCCAGACCGTTCAAGGACTTAGTTCTTCGGGGTTGGGGAACTTTGGACCTTGAAACAGGGAAGTGTGTTTGGACGGACGAGCAACTTGCAACACCCGTCAAGAAGCTTCAGAAGTGTATCGCCGTAGCGCAGCAAGGGACGTTCATTCCTTACAGAGAGAATGACGAGCTGACCGAGGCCCTCGGGAATCCTGAGCACCCTGGACGAACATGAGGCATGCCAGGCTCCGTTGCGTGGAAGGTTGGGTTTCTCGGCGCACGCGGTTACAAAACTTGGGAGAGGAAGAGGAAACTGGAGCTGAGCGAAATGCAGAAGCTGAATGCAAGAGTACAAAAGCTAGAGGAACAAGTTGACAGCCAGCGAGCTGCCGGAGCTACCCCAGAAGCTACCCCGCCATCTCAACGGGGAAGAAGTGTGGCTTCCACCGGGCTCGTTCAGCAGCCTGACTTCACGGCTCCTAGCTGCCCCGAGGATGCTATCACGGAGGCTCAACATTGCCAGCTTATGACGAAATGCCAAAACCTCACCTTGAAGGCGGTTGTCGGCTCTATTGCACCTCCTCAACCCGACGGAACTTTTCACTACCGTTCGATTCCACATGGCTATGCTATTGTGATGGTGGATGAAGTAATGGAGGGATTTGAGGAGCTCGAGCTTGACCACCCTACAGGTGAAGGGGAGATTCAGCTGGTTCTTGCTCCGAAGACTCCATTTCTATGTCAGAAGGAGTACATCAAGATTCCGAACTGGACGCCTCCGTCTCCTCCTCCTCCGGCGGGTCAAGGCACTCCTCCTCCTCCTCCTCCTCCGGCGAGTGACCAGGGCACTCCGCCTCCTTGATGACCCACAAGTATAGGGGATCTATCATAGTCCTTTCGATAAGTAAGAGTGTCGAACCCAACGAGGAGCAGAAGGAAATGATAAGCGGTTTTCAGCAATGTATTCTCTGCAAGTACTGAAATAAGTGGTAACAGATAGTTTTGTGATAGGATAATTTGTAACGAGCAACAAGTAACAAAAGTAAATAAAGTGCAGCAAGGTGGCCCAATCCTTTTTGTAGAAAAGGACAAGCCTGGACAAACTCTTATATAAGGAGAAGCGCTCCCGAGGACACATGGGAATATCGTCAAGCTAGTTTTCATCACGTTCATATGATTCGCGTTCGGTACTTTGATAATTTGATATGTGGGTGGACCGGTGCTTGGGTGCTGTTCTTACTTGAACAAGCATCCCACTTATGATTAACCTCTATTGCAAGCATCCGCAACTACAAAAAAAGTATTAAGGTAAACCTAACCATAGCATGAAACATATGGATCCAAATCAGCCCCTTACGAAGCAACGCATAAACTAGGGTTTAAGCTTCTGTCACTCTAGCAACCCATCATCTACTTATTACTTCCCAATGCCTTCCTCTAGGCCCAAATAATGGTGAAGTGTTATGTAGTCGACGTTCACATAGCACCACTAGAGGCTAGACAACATACATCTCATCAAAATATCGAACGAATACCAAATTCACATGACTACTAATAGCAAGACTTCTCCCGTGTCCTCAGGAACAAATGTAACTACTCACAAAGCATATTCATATTCATAATCAGAGGGGTATTAATATGCATAAAGGATCTGAACATATGATCTTCCACCAAGTAAACCAACTAGCATCAACTACAAGGAGTAGTCAACACTACTAGCAACCTACTAGCACCAATCCCGGACTTGGAGACAAGAATTGGATACAAGAGATGAACTAGGGTTTGGAGATGAGATGGTGCTGGTGAAGATGTTGATGGAGATTGCCCTCTCCCGATGAGAGGAGCATTTGTGATGACGATGTCGATGATTTCCCCTTCCCGGAGGGAAGTGTCCCTGGCAGAACAGCTCTGCCGGAGCCCTAGATTGGTTACGCCAAGGTTCCGCCTCGTGGCGGCGGAGTCTCGTCCCGAAAGTTTGCTTATGATTTTTTTTGCTGGACGAAAGACCTCATATAGCAGAAGATGGGCATCGGGGAGCCAATAGAGGGCCCACGAGGTAGGAGGGCACGCCCAGGGGTGTAGGGCGCGCCTCCCACCCTCGTGGACAGGTGGGCCCCCCTCTGGTGAACTTCTTCCGCTGGATATTTTTTATTATTTCCAAAAATGACTTTCGTGGAGTTTCAGGACTTTTGGAGTTGTGCAGAATAGGTCTCTAATATTTGTTCCTTTTCCAGCCCAGAATTCCAGCTGTCGGCATTCTCCCTCCTTATGTAAACCTTGTAAAATAAGAGAGAATAGGCATAAGTATTGCGACATAACGTGTAATAACAGCCCATAATGCAATAAATATCGATATAAAAGCATGATGCAAAATGGACGTATCACTCCTTCTCCGGCTGCTCCGGTGCGTGAGGCCGTCACTTCGCCTCCTCCTTCGCCTCCTCCGACGCGTCCGAGCTGTCCCCCTCCTCCTCCACCTCGTTAGCAACGGCGGAAGACAGACACCACCGCTCTGGCTCCTCCGGCGTGTGGGAGCACTCCGCCTCCTTCTCTGCCTCGGAAGCAACGACGGAAGAGAGACGCCGCGCTCCGGCGTCTAGCAGTACAGCCAGAGGCGGGAGGCAATACATATACGGTCCATCTCTCAAGCCTCTAGAGAAGTTACCATACGAGAGGACCATGGAGGAAAATGCGGAGATGTGTAAAGCCCAAGTGAAGGACTTTTTGCAAAGAAACCTCCACCTCCGAAGGAGACGATAGATCCGGTGAAAACGAAGCGCACTATCGATGCCCTGAAGCGACCACCACTGCCTTCGCCGGATGACAACCATGTCCGTGCTCTTAAAAAGACACTAGAAGATGCACGGCGGTTGGGAACTACTTCAAGTGATAAAAGGTTAGCAGAACGAAGAAGTGGGAAAAAATTCCCTGCTCGGCGAACAGGCAAACCAATCGTGCCCCCGCTCAAAGTGTCTAGCGATATCGTAGCAAATCTACCTGGGATGGTGCCTGGTACCAGTCCTGCTGATTACCTGGGCGATGATGTACATTTTGAAACAATGGAGGTGGACGAATTCAGATACCAGGACGGAAGCCTCTCGTCAAAGATGGAAGTCCTCCTCTAACAACGATGATGGGAAGATTTCATGAATGGTACATGGAAACCTGCAACAAGTCTGGGAAGGATGCTTTGATGATGAGAATAAAAGAGGAGCACGACTTAGTTGGACAATATCTTATTATTGTTGATTTTGACGAGTTTTTTCAGTTCTACAATCAAAAGGCCCTCAACAAATCACTCGTGGCTTGCTACTATCTGTAAGTACTACTTCTGTAACTAAGTCTCTATATATAGCTCATCTCTTTCATTGCATGTATATATAATTATCCTCACTATATTATGCAGATTGAAGATCGTCGAATGCAAAAAAAAGCACAAATCTATGACATTAGGTTCATTAACCCAAATGTCGTATATGAATGGACGGTTAAACACAATGTCTCCGAAACTGAGGACAACTTGCTACAATCGTTGCTCAAAAATCAAAACAAAGATAAAATACTCTTTCCTTACAATTTCAAGTGAGTGTTACTGTCTTGCACATATTCGGTTTCCCTTATTACTCGAGGTTATAGTAATGTAACTGATGAGTAGTAACCGTCTTAGACTCGAGACGAAAAGATCATGAGATTAAGCTTGAGCGGGGAGTAATAACCGTCTTAGACTCGAGACGAAAAGATCCTGAGGACTATGCGGACATGACTCGAATGCTACAGAAGTAAGTTCAATCGATCATTATCGCACCATATCAACAACTTTGTTCATTTCCTGATATCAAGTAACTATTTTGTTTGTCTGCCAGGGTTTGGAAAGAGTTCACCGCAATGACTCCGGAACTGCCGACCGAGCTGTGATTTAAACACCCGAAAGTAATTACTACTATCTGTTCCACGTATCTCCCATTGATTCTAGCTAATTTCATCAATACCATTTAGCATGCTTGCTTATCAGTTTGATTGACCTCTATTTCTCGTAAAGTGCTTGTGGCAGGAAGCCGTGAATGATTTCTGTGGATACTACGTTTGCGAGTTCATCTACAACGCGACGGCCTCTAATAAGCGGGGCTACTCTGAAAAACAATATGAAATGCGTAAGCAAAAATATTCACAATTTTATTTTATTACCATCATTTGTGTTGAGTTTCATTCATACACATGTATTGACCCTCTTCTTCAATTTAGATATGGCAGATGCGGGATGAACTCCTACCAAAAGATCGCATACGAGCAATTCAAGAGGAATTACCGGGATTCTTTCTTGACCACGTCATCAATCCAGCCGGAGAATACCATGTGGAAATTGACTTCTGATGTTAGGGATTGTAAGAGATCTTATATTGTATATATGTAGCTAGTAGCGTCGGATAGATATACAAAAACTTCTTGTTCGACCAATCTCTCGGAGAAGGAGAGGTCGATCACTTCTCTCTATATATGTTCATGACGATCTTGTGTACTTAATGGTTCCTTCATTTTCTTACTAGCTAGCATGTTGAGTTCTCTCTATACGTATAGTACCTAGCGTCGACCAAGCACAGAGATAAAAGAGGTCACTTCTCTCTATTAGCTAGCTAACACAATATATGAAACCCCTAAACTAACCCTCCAAAACCCACACCCCCACCCCCCTTAAAAAAACAAAAGCCCCAGGTCTTGAGTTGCTGACGCGTGGATGCTCTTTGGTCCCGGTTGCCAACCGGGACTAAATGTCCTCCTGCCTGGGCTCGCCGCAGCGGCCACGTGGAGCCCCACCTGTCCCGGTTTGTAAGCGAACCGGGACTAAAGGTTTTGGGCTTTAGTCCGGACCATTTAGTCCCGGTTCCAGAGCCAGGCAAATGGGTCTCTAGAACCGGGGCAGATGGGCCTTTTTCTACTAGTGAAAACTCCTGCAAGATTAGTAAAATCATACATGCTCTTGAGAATTCTATGGAAGTTACGGCCCTTCCCGATGGTCCACCTTGTACCTGTGCTAAGCATGTCACGTAAGTAAAACCATATGTGATGCTCTTTAGAGAGCATATCAGACAATAAAATAGCCCTCAAAAAAGGTAAAACATATGTGACATAGTAGTAATTAAGTAGGGAGAATATTTGGTGTCAAAAAAGAAAAGAAAAGAAAGGGTGCTAGAGGCACATGGCCCTATGTGAATCCCCTTACTATCGTCCCTTTTTTTAACCTTTGTTACCGTTTAAGTGTCCATATAAAATGCTTCAACTATTTTTTTTGGTGATAAACAGCTAAGTCAAACATAGTACAACATACTAAATATCTATACATTGGGGAGTTTAGTTTCTATGACTAAGAACTTGCTCTACAACAGTTTAGTGGCCTAAAATGAATGTGGGACTTAATTAGTATGTGGACAAATTGCCCACACTATTCAATCAACATCGAGCACAAATGCATAGAGCAAGTTGGATCGACCACCTGCAAGTATAACAAAAAATGAGTGAAGATGTGACCAGTACCGAAGGTTGCTGTACCGTGTAAATGTGCACTTCAACAATGGGACTGCAAGCTTGGATAGGTAGTGTACATGTACATCATGACAGGACGCATTTGTGACTCAATAATTCAAACAAGTTGCAGAATTATTGTATTTGCACATCAACAATGGGACTGCTAGCTTGGATAGGTAGTGTACATGTAGAATGGCAGTATGGATGTACAATTACCACCCAGAAAAGGGAAATAGCTCACACGATGCACTTTGACTGTATCCCCACCCCAATCTAATAATAAAGCTCTCTTTCCTCGCAAAAAAAGAGAGCAATGGGACTGCTAACTGTGTAGTTCGTAGGCCGTCATAATCTTGTTGGTGGCACTCTAAACAGGACACGACTAGTTATCGATTAACGCGGTCGGAGAATCCTATTTGGCTCGCAGGTCGCCTGCGACCTGGCGCGAACCCCCCTCGCGCTGGGTGTTCGTATGGGCTGGATCATTTTCCAAAAAAAAAATTATTTTTTCCTTCTTTTTCTTCTTCCATTTTTTCTTTTCTGTTTTCCTTTTTCTTTTCTCTTTTCTCTTTTTTCTTCTTTACTTTTTAACTTTTTTGTAAATTTTGTTTTCAAATTCGCCAACATTTTTTTGTTCATCGAATTCAAAAAAATGCTTATCCATGTAAAAAAACATCAATTCAAAAAATGTTCATCAAATTAAAATTTTGTTCATTGGATTTACAAAATGTTCATTGAATTAAACAAATGTTCATCAAATTTGAAATTTGTTCATCGATTCAAAATATGTTCGTCAAATTCAAAATTTGTCCATCGAATTCAAAATTTGTTCGTCCATTAATTTCAAAAAAAGTTCTTGAATACAAATTTTGTTCATCAAGTTCAAGAAATGTTCACTGAATTCAAAATTTGGTCATCAAATATTAAAAAGAATGTTCATCATTATTAAAAAATGCTCATAAAAGTTTTTCATCAAAATTCAAAAAAGGTTCATTCTTTTGAAATCACAAGCATGTTTTAATTCAATCGGTGAATATTTTTTTAAATATTGAAAATCAGAATTTTTTTCAAAATCTCGAAAAAAGTAGGGGGCACCCGCATCCCATAAGGGCCGGTCCAGAGAGGCGCGCAGGGGAGCGCGTGTGGCGGGCAGGCGCGCGGGGGGGGGGGGGGTGAGGTGCGTGCGGCCAATTTCCGATGCGCGGGTTGCAGAATAGGAGCTCCCAAGGCGGTCGCTAAGGGAGTAGACATAAAAACATATATCTGTAAAAATGTTAAACATGTGTTTGAAAAAAGTTAAACAAATATAAGAAAATGTTTCTTATGTATAAGAAAAATGTACAATCTGTATGAAAAAAAAGTAGACATTCTGAACAAAATCATGTGTTTGAAAAACCTTAAACAAGTATAAAAAATGTTCCTACTGTATTCGAAAAAGTATACAATCTATATGAAAAGAAAGTAGACATGACTTTTGGTCCAGTCGAGCACCTCATCCTGCCAGACAAGACACGACTGTTGGTCCAGTCGAGCACCAAAATCTGCGAAAACGTCAGCTACCTTATTAAGCTCCCTGAAAAACTCAGGTTTAAAACAAATTATGTCCCATGAAATTCCAAATAGGTTTCAACCAAGGTGGTCCGGATATTTTCTTAAACGACAACCGAACGAGTAGCGAGAGCACAACCAACTCAGCATCGAGCAAGATTATAGGAGAACCACACCGAACAAGAGGCAAACGAGACTACTGAACATGAACAAAACCTCGCCTCCTGAGAACCATCAAACTCCGATATCTTTCACACACCAAGCTACGCTGGAGAGGGCGCCTACCCTCTTGCTGCGGACCGTAGAGCGCCGATCCCACGAGCAGCCAGCGAGGACCTAGAGCAATGACAACAAGAACACTTGTAGGAGATCAACAAAACGATCCCACACCAGAGTCGAAGAAGCTACCAATGGCATGGACAAGCACTTAGGACATCTCCTACAACTAGCCTATTTTACATCACCTGCCCAAACAACCACCTTTTAGGCCATTTTGCTTCAAAATTGTTGGTCCAACAACTGCCCTATCTCGAAATTGATGTGTGATACGCTTACTATATATTTATAATTTTTGAAATATTCATGCTATATTTTATATCAATTATATATGGTTTTAGTGCATTTTTATATTATTTTTCTAGACTAACCTATTAATCTAGTGCCCAGTGTCAGTTGTTGTTTTCTGCATATTTTTTATTTTACAGAAAATAAATATCTAGAAAGGTTAAAATACTCCCGCGAGGTCAAAATACCCTGGGTGATTCTGCCCGACCATGCGCCTTTCGGTGTCTGGCAGGTGCAAAGCAGATACTAAGGTAATAGCACCCCAGGTCCCTGAACTTGCGTGTCAGGTGATGGTTTAGTCCTTGTACTTGTAAAAGGAGATTATTTCATCCCTGAACTTGCATTGGAGGTGCAAATTCAGTCCACAGCCACTCACAGCTCGACAAGTGGATCCCAGGTGGCCTGGCTGGTCAGCGCGCCGCACTTTGCACATAGCCCCCTGCCTTATTTGCTTATCAACCTGCACTTCATCACAATGTGGCACCTGAATAAATGCTGTCTCTCCCCTGGGTCAATAACTCCTGTTCCTCCTTTGTCGTCGCCACTCCGACCGCGCGAGCTGCCGCTGGAGCTGGAGCCGCGGACTGATGTCATCCATCATGGCGACATTGCCGGAGCTCACCGGCGGTCAGCCGCCTCCTTCCGTCCATCAAGTTCGGCCGCATGGCGTCATCCTCCGGATTACAGTTCGTTTCTTCATCTCCTTTGTTCGCCGGAGCTCCCTCCTCCATTGTCGCCCGTAGCATCGGTGGATCAGTTTGGTTTGAGACCGATTCTTGTACATCCAGTGGTACATGTTGCCTATTGTTCTTGCCGCGGATAAAGAACTGATTTTGACCACAGATTTTGGTCTAGGATTTAGGTATTTCTATTTTTGGCAAAGGTTTAGGATTCATGTGCTGTTGTGTATTTAGTGACCCTGGGTAGCCATTGCAAAGTATGTTGAATAGGTAGGAGATCACGACTGTAACATAAATAGCAAATTGTTACTAGATTTGTTGAGTTAATCTGCAAGAAGTAGTTAACTGAACTTTTGTTCAGTTAACTGAACTTTTCTTCAGTTAACTGAAATTTTCTTCAGTTATGTGAATATTTCTTCAGTGGTAGTTAACTAAATTGCATATATTTTTTTGTTGTGGCTTGGTACCCTAAATCTGTAAGAGGTACTTAACTGAATGTTTGCAGTTAACTAACTGCTTCTAGAAGATGCAGTTAACTGATTTTGTGCTTATATTCTGTTGTATACTTGTTATGTTGATGTTTGTGCTTATATGATGCTCTATGTGGGTGAAGTGTGTGATTCTGCAATGGGACAGAGTGTGGATACTCCTTTCTTTACACTAGAACTTGAGCATGGTGGAATATTATGTGGATCAACAAATAGCATGGAGTATTACAATCCAACTGTGGAGGTGATTGATTATGTTGATGCTGGGTCATTCTCATATGCATTCATTGAAGAGCATCTAAAATGGCTGGGATATCCTGTCCATGAGCACATAATTTACTGGCCAAGACCTGGAAAAGCAATTTCAGATGGGATGGTGAGAATTAGAGGTGATGAGGATGTGCAACAAATGATCATAGAAAGTGCCAAGCAGAAAGTGCTTGAAATCATGGTGGACCATTCAGATTTCATCAGTAACTTTAGGCAAGATTTGATAGTGTCATCATTTCAGAGCCCAGACACATTGTCCACCTCAAATGTTGTTGTAGCCAGTGCAACATCATCTCACAGCCTCATTTCAGTCAATGTTGAATGTCCTCTTTCAGAGATTGCAGCAGATTTTCAGTCTGAAGATAATTTGCGTAGTTATGGTGCACAGTCTGAAGATACAGTTCTGTCAGATTTAGATTTCAGTGACAGTGATTATGACATAGATGATGGTGATGATGATCTTTGAAGAGAACATTGACTTTGATGTTAATGAACAAGCTCAGCTAGAGGAGGAAGAGGTTGAGCCTGACTATTTACTTGAAGATGAAGACCTTGACATCTCCACTAAAGAACAGGAGCAACTTAAGTACAAGTTCAAAGATTTCAATACAAAGGTGGACATGAAATCCCATGTTTTTAAAGTGGGCATGGTCTTTGCTGATGTGGTTGAGCTGAGGAAAGCTCTTACTGCATATTCTATAAGGAACAGAGTGCAGATCAAGAAGGTGAAGAATGATAAGATAAGATTGGAGGCAGTGTGTACTCCAGGCTGCCCTTGGCTGCTTAAGGCTAGCTATGACAATAGGACTGGAGGATTTGTCATAAAGGCTTACAATTCAGAGCATGTTTGCCAGAAGAAATGGAAACTAAAAGATTTGACAGCTAAATTCTTGTGCAACTTTTTCATAGATGAGTTCAGAGATGACCAGAAGATGTAACTTGGCACATTTTCAAGAAAATGCACTAGTGAGTTCAACTGCACCCCTAACAGATGGAAGTTAGCAAGGGCTAGAAAGCAAGCACTTAATCAGATCCATGGTGATGAGGAGGAGCAGTTCAGCAGGTTAAGGGATTATGGGCATGAATTAAGGACCAAAAATCCTGGCTCTACATTTCTGGTTACTACTGAACTTGTCAAGGATACCAAGTTTCCATTGGGCAGGAAGTGTTTGAAAACATTGTATTGGTCTTATGATGCATGCAAAAGAGGGTGGCTAAAGGGCTGGAGGCCAATTATATTCATTGATGGCTGTCATATGAAAACAGGGTTCAAAGGAGTGCTGCTTAGTGCTGTAGGCATTGATCCTAATGACTGCATTTTCCCAATTGCAATGGGTTGGGTGGAAGTAGAATGCACTGGTTCATGGGAGTGGTTTCTGACAAGTTTGAAAGATGATCTAAACATCATTAACACTGCTCCCTACACAATTATGAGTGACAAGCAGAAGGGTTTAATAAATGTTGTGCATAAAGTTTGGCCTGATTCAGAACATAGGTTTTGTGTGAGGCACATCTACCAGAACTTCAATGAGAAGCACAAAGGGGAGGTTCTGAAGCAAGACCTGTGGGCCATTGCAAGATCACCTAACAAAGTTAAGTGGAGAGAAAACTGTAAGAAGATGGATGATCACTGCCCAGCTGCATTTCATTGGACTGAAAGGCTGGAGCCAAAGACTTGGTGCAAAGCATTTTTCAGTGAATTTCCTAAATGTGATATTCTGCTCAACAATTACTCTGAAGTGTTTAACAGGTGAATTACTTGTCAATTTTGGTTTTTAACTATGTGCTTTGAACATATCAGTAGTACTGTTATGCACATCAAACATAACTGAATTCTTCCACTCTTTGTGCAGCTACATCCTTGATGGCAGAGAGATGCCAGTGCTTAGTATGCTTGAATATATATTTTACAAGATCATGCACATGCTAGTGAGTAAGCAGAGAGAAGCTATAGAAAAGTGGACTCACCAGAGGATATGCCCTAAGATCAAGAAAAAATTGGACAAAAATACTGAGTTTGCTGTAAATTGCCATGTATCAGAAGCTGGCCAGCAGATCTTTAAAGTTCATTCAGGTAATTCCAGCTACACAGTGAACCTGTGCTTGCACACTTGTGATTGCAGGAGATGGCAGTTAGGGGGAGTACCCTGTGGGCATGCTATAGCTTGTTGCAGGGAGGAGAGAATTGATCCTCAGACAATGGTTCATGAATGCTATACTGTTGAAACATATCTCAAGGCATATGGGTACACTCTAGTCCCTCTAGGAGACCCAAAGGAGTGGGAGAAACAGAATGGATATAAGATATTTCCACCTGTCTTCACTAAATAGTTGGGGAGGCCCAGGAAGAACAGGAAGCAGAGACCAGAGGAGAAGATGAAGAATGGTGTCAGGGTTTTGAACAGAAAAGGTCTTACAATGCATTGCTCAATATGTGGTAGAGCTGATCACAACAGAAAAGGTCACTACACATGGAAGGAAACTAACATTCAGGAGGGTGTAGAAGAGGTTGATGAAAACTATGATGACCCATCTTTTCTCCAGGTAATTTCAGTGTTCAACTTATATGTTGAACTTACCTGAACTCTAACTAAACCTAACTGTATTTGAACCCTAACTGAACTTAGCTGAACCTAACTGTATTTAACTGAACTTAACTGAAACTAACTGAATTTAAATGACTCTAACTGAGTTTTGTGCTTTGCAGAACATCTTCCCTAGCCACCCAGATCCTAGGCTGGACCCAACTGAGTCACCAACTAGTATGGTGTACAACATGGCTCAAAGAGAGACTGCAAGAAGAGGTGCTGAAAGGGTTCATGTGCCACTACCTGAGCTTTCTTCTTTTGTTGCTGCTGTTGCTGGTGCTTCCATGCCTCAGCCAAGAGTGACTACAGAAATGCACATAGGGAGGCAAACAAGGGCAAGCACACAAGCTGAAAACAATGCAACTGCAGCTGCTAGGGGAAGAGGAAGGAAAAGAGCAAGAAATTCAGATGTTGCTGCTGCTGGACGAAGAGGAGCAAGTGCAACTGCAGGGAGAGGCAGAGGAGCAAATGCAAATGGAGGGAGAGGAAGAGGAGCAAGTGCAACTGGAGGGAGAGGCAGAGGAGCTAATGCAACTGGAGGGAGAGGAAGAGGAGCAAGTGCAACTGGAGGGAGAGGCAGAGGAGCAAATGCAGATGACCAAGTTCCAACTAGAGGGAGAGGCAGAGGAGCACCAAATGCAAATGCATATGCTTGGAGAGGAGGAGCACCAGATGCAAGTGCATATTCTTGGAGAGGAGGACAAGCAAATGCAACTGCTTCGTCAGAAGGAGCAGCATATGCAAATGCAAATGCTTGTACAGGAGCATCAACATATGCATATGCAAGTGCTTGTACAGGAGCAGCAGCATAAGCAAATGCTTGGCCAGAAGGAGCAGCAAATGCAACTGCTTGTACATGAGGAGAAGTTCCATCTATAGGGAGAGGAACATCAAATGTTCCATATTCAGGATGGAGATGACTACTGTTTGGAGATCAGAGGACAGTTCCTGATCTCAATGCTCCTGCTGATGATTTCATGGCACCACATCAGTGATTGCCTGCCAGCTGGTGCTAGTGATTGCAAAAAGTGGCATAAACTGCCTCTTTTTTGTTAAGCAAACAGTGGCTTAAATTGCTTGTTTTTTATGGCAAACTTTGGCTCACAATGGCATTCCTTGCCCTTTTTTGTAACTAACTTATATGATGCATGGATGTGTTACTTATGGATGGCTTAAATTGCCAGTGATTCAGTTAAGTTAGGATGTGCTGCTTATTATTCATGGATGTGTTACTGAACTGAAGATGCAGTTAACTACAAATGCAGATAACTGAAAATGCAGATAACTGCAGATGCACTGAACTAAAAATGCAGATAACTGGAGATGCAGTTAACTAAAAATGCAGATAACTGCAAATCCAGATAAAATGCAGTTAAATGAAGAAGCAGAGAAATTTCAATAATGACACTAGTAGAAAACCGGGCAATAGCACCGGTTCGTAAGGGCCTTTAGTGCCGGTTTAGGAACCGGCACTATTATTTCGGCACTAAAGGCCCCCCCCCCCTTTAGTACCGGTTCAGCACGAACCGGTGCTAAAGGGGAACCACGTGGCACGAGCCAGCTCCGGGGGCCGGGAGCCCTTTAGTACCGGTTGGTAACACCAACCGGTACTAAATGGTTGTGGGTTTTTGTTTTATTTTGTATTTTTCAATTAAATTTGTGTTATCAATTTAATTTAGGATTGTTTTACGTTATAATGAGTTGTAGTCGTCATCATCATCATCATCGCATATTAATAAATAAATAAACTCTAGCTAGCTAAAAATCATCGTGGTCGTCTAATTACCACTATTTAATCATCATAGTCATTAATTCCCGCTAGCTATGTAATTCATCATCAACGTTGGCTAGCTTAAAGAGGAAACATTCACTTTGTAATAGAAGCAAAGAGATATCATCAAGTTCAATCATCACCAACATCGAAGTTCAGGACACGGATCCATGAGACAAGTACTAATTAAGATCATGAAGAGTAGCTACTGATCCGCCTGCTGCTCCCTCTCAGGTAGAATAGCATAGAACATGTATAGCTCTCCTGATTCATCATACTGGAGCATGCAGATGAATCTGTCTCCTAATCTTGGGTTGCGCTTCTCCTTACTGCCCCCTAGTACTTCTCTGCGATCGTTAACAATTTTGCTCCAATCTTTCACTATTAAGCATTCTTCACTTTTAGAAATCCTGAATGCACTCATGTGCAATGTAGGAAATCTTGGTCGTAAGCTAACCATTGACATGCGACCTTTTGTCTCGATCCACTGAGGCACAACTGTCATCGGAAGTCCCTGTTGAACAACATCGTATAGTAATTAATATACTAAGCAATGAAAGTTTAGCTTCAAAAATAATATATGCAAAAGATGCACTAATTAAGGACAAATATTTAAAATCTTACCATCTTTTGATTATAGATGTGACCGTAGTTCAATACGATCACCATTGGTCGCACGTTTTGAGTACTAACATTTCTAAGTGTAGGGAAAAAATTTGTCTTGACAGTATTAAGATCCTCAAGCCATGAAACATAATGACTTATCTCCTCGCAGTTTAGTTGAGCCCCGGGGCAGTAGTAGGTCCTGTCTACCAAGCGCCGGACATGTTTGCTTGAACCGAAATAAGCTGACAATACAAAATAGTTGTCAACTATTTTTGAATAAACTGTACGAAGACATAAACATATGCATGCATGGTTGAGAAAAACTCACCAAATGGTAGAACTGGAGGCGTTTGCACATCGACCCAGATGTCTATATTACCTTCAATATCATCTTCCGGACGAATATCAAAGGTGATAACCATATCAGGCTCAAATGCATAAGCCTTGCATAGTGCTTGCCAAGTTTTGCATTCAAAATGGGTGTATGTGTCTCCATTATATAATTTGACGTTGAAAGTATACCCATGCTGCATCTTTAAGTAAACTCTCTTTACCCCCATATCATCTATAGCACTGAAACCTATCTTATCCAAGACAAAAATTCTTGCATGGCAGGGGATGCGCTAGTAGAATAATGAAAATTTAAAATTATAAGTTTAAGCAAATGAAGCATAAGTTTTGCATTCAAATAATAATTGACAAAGTGACTTACTGTATCAACTTCGAATGTCTCATCCAGCTTGATGCTGAAGCGCCTACCATCAACAAGGAAATTTTGGTCGCACAGGCCACGCTGGTCTTCACAGTGTTCGCACATAATAAAATCTTTTTCATCGTCAGATGACATTTCCTATGTTTATATAGGTGAAACATTAAACACCTGTATCTAGCCAAATATATATTCATCTAACATTTGACATTAATATATCTAACTATATATTCAATTGACATTACTATATATATTTAACTTTTCTATCTAATTCATTAACAAATAATAATTATATACCTAAATTTTCTATATACCTAAATCTTCTTACTAAAAATAAACTAGTTATATTAATTATTCAACTAGTTCTAATCTCATATACCTAAATTTTCTTACTAAAAATAAACTAGTTATATTAATTATTCAACTAGTTCTAATCTCATATACCTAAATTTTTTTACTAAGAATAAACTAGTTATATTAATTATTCAACTAGTTCTAATCTCATATACCTAAATTTTCTTACTAAAAATAAACTAGTTATATTAATTATTCAACTAGTTCTAATCTCATATACCTAAATTTTCTTACTAAAAATAAACTAGTTATATTAATTATTCAACTAGTTCTAATCTCATATACCTAAATTTTCTTACTAAGAATAAACTAGTTATATTAATTATTCAACTAGTTCTAATCTCATATACCTAAATTTCCTTATTAAAAATAAACTAGTTATATTAATTATTCAACTAGTTCTAATCTCATATACCTAAATTTCCTTATTAAAAATAAACTAGTTATATTAATTATTCAACTAGTTCTAATCTCTAGTTCGACAATTTTTCTATCTAACTAGCTAATTCATCTAACATTCGACATTAATCTAACATTCGATCATCTAATTAACTTTTCTAAAAAACAGAAAATAAGTAAAAAAAATTGTGTGTGTGTATGTGTGTGTATGCATGTGTGTGTATATATACGTATATGTGTGTACGTATGTGTGTATGCGTGTGTGTGCATGTGTGGTATATGTGTGTGTGTGTGCGGCCCCATATGCCGTCGCCCCGTACGTACGGGGCGGGGGCGCCGGCATACGGGGCGGGGCGCCGCCGGTGTGTGTGTGTATGTGTGTGTATGTGTGTGCGGGAGCGAGAGAGAGACGTACGGCCGCGGCGATGACGACGGACGGCGGCGGCGTTCGGGGCGGCAGTGCGCGAGACGACAACGACGACGGGCGGCGGCGGGGACAGAGACGATGACGACGGACGGCGACGACGGGATCGAGTGGCGCGCGCGGCGGAGGTTGGAGACGAAGTGGCGAGTTGAAACTGAAATTTTCGTAAGTGCTGTATATATAGGATTGGCCTCTAGTACCGGTTCGTGGCTCCAACCGGTACTAAAGGCCTATTTTCCCCAGGCGAAGCGGCGAGAAACGACCCCTTTAGTACCGGTTCGTGCCACGAATCGGTACTAAAGGCCCCCCCTTTAGTACCGGTTGGAGCCACGAACCGGTACTAAAGGGGGGTGCGCTGCTAGGCGAGGGGCGCAGAAGTTTAGTCCCACCTCGCTAGCCGAAGGGCGCACACACCTGCTTATAAGCCCCGCCGCCACTGCTGTCTCGAGCTCCTCTCTAAAGCAGGCCTTCTGGGCCTACCTCTGCTACTCTGCCCTGTGGGGCCTATTGGGCTTGCGGGCCTGCATCCTGGCCCAACAACAGGTTGGGTTTCTAGTCGTATGCAGGCCGCTGTGGCCCAGTATGTGGGCTTTTTTCATTTAGTTTTTTCTTTTCTGCTTTATTTATTTTGTTTTATTTATTTTTAGTTGTTTTTTGTTGTATTTAGAGTTTGCGCTGCCACCCCAAAATTTAGTCCCACCTCGCCCGGCGAAGGGCAGCCGCACTGGTTTATAAACCAAGCCGCGGCTACCTCTTCGAACTCCTATATATAGCAGGCTTCTAGGCCTAATTAATTAGGGCGCGCTGCCCTGTGAGTCTGCTGGCCCTTCTGGGCCTGCATTTGCACACCCTAGGTCTGGTAGACCCACAGGGCAGTGCGCCAACAAATTTGCTATATAGTTTTTTCTTTTCTGCATTACTTATTTTTATTTATTTATTTTTGAGTAGTTTTTATATAGTTTTTTTTCTGCATTATTTATTTTCTTCTATTTATTTTTGAGTAATTTTTTTGTATAGTTCTTTTATTTTCTGCATTAATTATTTTTGCATAGTCCGAAACCCTGATACTCGGAAAGAGTTTGTTCAGTTTGTACACGAAGTGCGTCCAGTTTTTGCCGTGACCCTCTCTACTCTTTCGCGCATGTTTGCGGGTGATACGATGATACCATGCCAAGTTTCAACATTTTCAGGATTCATTTTGTAGTGATTTTCAATTTCACGGTCATTTAGCTCTCTAAACAATTAGGTAAATGACCGAAAAACAACAAATGATGTCAGAACATGTTGAAAATTGATGACGTCGCTTTAAATGCTGCATACTGAACACAAAAGAAGTCCGGAGTTCAAATAAGTTTAAAAAACATTGAAGTGGCCATGTAACAGATGAGTTCTCGTCCGAAACCCTGATACTCGGAAAGAGTAGGTCCAGTTTGTACACGAAGTGCGTCCAGTTTTTGCCGTGACCCTCTCTACTCTTTCGCGCATGCTATGCGGGAGATATGATGATACCATGCCAAGTTTCAACATTTTCAGGATTCATTTTGGAGTGATTTTCAATTTCACGGTCATTTAGCTCTCTAAACAATTAGGTAAATGACCAAAAAACAACAAATGATGTCAGAACATGTTGGATATTGATGACGTCGCTTTAAATGCTGCATACTGAACACAAAAGAAGTCCGGAGTTCAAATAAGTTTAAAACACATTGAAGTGGCCATGTAACAGAGGTGCAATGCTGGTTAATTTGCTTCAAGCCATTCGGAATAGTGTAGACTGCACTGCACATAGCTCAGTGCAATCTATGCTATTCCGCAAGGCTTGAAGCTAATCAACATGTAGAAGATCATCTTGAGCTTGTGTCCCCTTGAAGGAAGTAGGATACTTCTCTTGTTGAGGAACAAACTTTGTCTTGGGGTATTGATCTTCTTCCCACTCAACTCCATTGGCATTGAACTTTCGTTCAAAACCAACACCTTGATTCTTCCCTTCAATAAGCTATTTTCTTGCTCAAGTGTAACTTGGCTAAGAGAATCATTAGTGGAATCAAGAGAACTACTAGAAGCAACAATGTTAGATCTTATGTCACAAAAAAGAAGTTGTATCAAACCTTTTATGTCGGATCTAGAACAAACCAATCGGTATCGCCATCATACAGCCCTACCGTGGCTCGTGATGCATATATATGCATTTCAAATGCACGGTTGGGCGTATGATGGCGAATCTGAATGATTTATATTCAGTCGATGAACTGGTAGAAGTATGCAGTCGATGAACTGGTAGATGTATGTACTCGATGAACTGAAAGACTTATGCAGGGAAGGCGAGAGATGGGCTATATATAGGGTTGTCTGGCTCACAAAGTGATTGCGGTAGTTTCGATCCAACGACTCACATGAGCTAGGAAGAAACACACCCTTGATCCAACGACTCGCAAGAGCTAGAAAGAAACACACGATCCGTGTGATTCTTCCTGATTGGTGGGATGCACATTAGTATCGGTTCGTGCCACGAACCGGTGCTAAAGATTGGCAACGAACCAGTACTAATGGTAGCAGCCCGCCTAGCCGTTGGAATCGGCACTAATGGTCACATTCGTGCCGGCTCAAATTCAAACCGGCACTATAATGTGCTTCACATTTGACCGTTTTTCTACTAGTCAATAGAGTTTGCCAAACTTGAGTTTCCCAAGTCACTTACACAAAAAGCTATGATTCATGGTTGTCAAATCCATAATTTCCAAACCACAACAACCTTGAGGCATAACAAGCTTTAAATGTTGCATACTGAACACAAAAGAAGTCCGGAGTTTAAATAAGTTATTAAAAATAAAAAAGAGGTGCAATGTTGGTTAATTTGCTTCAAACCATTCGGAATAGTGTAGATTGCACTAAGCCACTGCACATAGCTTAGTGCAATCTATGCTATTCCGCAAGGCTTGAAGCAGATCAACATGTAGGTGAGCATTGCAACTCTTCGTCATTGTCTGTGCACTCACGGCTTATAAACCGCTCATACTGCCTCTCTCTTGGCGAGGTGGGACTAAAAACAGCTTGCCGTAACCGGCACCGCTCATTAGTACCGGTTCGTGGTACGAACCGGCACTAAATGGTGATGGTGGGGCCATAGCCTGACCGCAGGATGACACAGCATTTTTAGTACCGGTTCATGCCACGAACCGGTACTAAAGGTTCGCCACGAACCGGTACTATTGATCGTCGCCACGAACCGGCACTAATGTGCACATTAGTGCCGGCTCAAATACAAACCGGCACTAATGTGCTTCACGTTTGACCCTTTTTCTACTAGTGTGAGTAACCTAAATGATTGTGAAAAAATTAAAAAAAATGGTGTGCCTAGGGCTCGAACCCAGGACCTATTGTTACAATCGTTGAGAACAATGCCAGTAGAGTAATAGTAGTGATTTGTTAGGTTGTAGATAATCCAGGTTTTTATCTGAACATTGCTGCTTTCAGTTAGTACTACTGCTGTGAACATTGTTGTTTTTATCTGAAATTCAGGTTTAAAAAATATCTTCAAAAATAGGTGCTGGGTTAACAAAATCATGATATATTTTGGAGTGAATACTGCTGCTGTGAACTAAAAATAATTTTCCCAAAAAAATGTTTGTCCTGGGGATCGAGCCCAGGACCCTGTGTGTGATAGGCTGAGCTCCATGCCAACGCGCTAGTAATAGTGATCTGCTAGATACTAATTGCCACGTTTATTATAGTGAGATAAACTGTACATGCTGGTCAGAGCGGTGCCGTTCGCTCTTCCATCTCTATTAAGAGGCCACCACCCACCACCCACCGCCCCCACTCACCACTACCGTTTCACGACGCCTCGGGCTCTACGCGCCCCACCTCCCACTCCACCTAAGAAGAAAACCCTCGCCGGCCATCTCGACGCCGCCGCTGACGCCATGGACAGCCACCCTGCATGGCAGAGGATGGTCGACGAGCTGGCAGGAGACGACCAGGTCGCGCGCGGAGCTCCAGGAGATAGGCCGGTGGTTCCTCAACATCGACATGCTTAGGAACCACGCGCGGGGCCTCATCGAGCAGATGACCGACGACGAGAAGAGGCGCGCTCTCGTGGACGGCCCAGGTACGCATCCGGCCAACATCTTCCGCTTCGCAATGGCGGAGACGCGCTCCGACAATCCGAGGCAGCGCTGGCGTTGGTGGATGTATAGGTCCGCCACCATGCAGCAGCCGCAGTCGGATCCGACGCGCATGTGGTCGAGGATGCAGCGCGTCCACGATGTGGTTCTGGCCCTGCCTGCGCCGGTGCCCCTCGTGCACGTCGACGACAACGACGTCTCTCTGTCGTCCGACTCGGAGTACTGCAAGGTGGACTCCGACAACGACTCGGGCTACAGAGGGGATTCTGACTCCTCTGCGTCGTATGCCTCGTCTGGCGATGAGGAGGTGTCCGTCGTTGTCCTGTAGGACGACGAGGAAGAGGAGGAAGAGGACGAGATCCAGATGATGGCGCCAGTCCACAACGCCAATGAGGGCGACAGAGACCTCCCAATTGACGTGGAGGTGCTCCCAGATGTGACAGACATCGTCAAGCAGGAGGTGATGGATGAGGCAGAAGAGGAGAAGGTGGCAACGGCACCACAGAAGCTGGAGAAGACGAAGAAAAGGCCATTTGCAGGGGAGGTGCGCCGCTCGGAGCGCCTGAAGCACCTGAACAACTGAACTGAAGATGATGGACAAGAAGATGATGCAGTAGTTAGGTATGCTGACTAGCAAGAAAATTCAGCATATAAGTTAGTGATATTTTGGTTAGTTTATGTTAGGTGTGCTCTATATATGCAGAGCACATAAGTTAATTGTAATGTTGCACTTCTGCTATATTGTTTGAACAATCCTGCAATGTTTAGGACATCTGCATGCTATCTATATAGTAAATCTGCTTTGCTATGCCTATCTTGTTATCATGCTTTGATTTGCTGGTGCTGCTGCTGTTACAAATGCTCTGTTATAATGTGGTCTGTAGCTACAACTTTGCAAAGAAAGAATGCAACAGTTATGTAGGGCATTCTGTTGTTGCTTTGCAATGTTGTTGTTGCTGCTGCTGCTGCTTTGCAATGTTGCTGCTGCTTTGCAATGTTGCTTTGCAATGCAACAGTTAACTGAAGATATAGATAACTGAATTTGTAGTTAACTAATGATTTCTCATTAAAATTCAGTTAAGTTGTGATCTTCAGATAACTCAATTTGTAGTTAACTAAAGATTTCTCAGTAAAATTCAGTTAACTAAATTCTTCAGATAACTGAATTTGTGGTTAACTGAAGATTTATCATTTAAATCCAGTTAACTGAATCTTTAGATAATTCAATTTGTGTTTAACTGAAGATTTCTCATTTAAATCCAGTTAACTGAATCTTCAGATAACTCAATTTGTGTTTAACTGAAGATATATCATGTACATCCAGTTAACTGAATCTTCAGAAAACTCAATTTGTGTTTAACTAAAGATATATCATTTACATTCAGTTAACTGAATCTTCAGATAAGTGAACTTCAGTTAACTACAAACTAAGTTAATTGACACTGTAAAAATTGCACTTATCTGGAGACATTCAGATAACTAGTAACAATAAAAGCAGTCATACAGATTTAGTTAACTAAAAGCATTCATACAAATTAAGTGCATTACATAATACTGGCATTAAACCAACAAATTCAATACAACTAATTAATAGATCTTCTTGAATGAATTACTCAAATTCATCTAAGATCTCCTTCACCCTCCTTATCTTGCTCTTGGTCTCCTCCTTGTGCCTGAATAGATCACCAATCATGTACTCTAGTTGCTTCTTCTCCTTCTTCAACTCATCCCTCTGTGACACCACTTTGTCCAACTCTTCCTTCATGCTGTCCATCTGTTTCTTCATCTCATCCCTCTCTTTCTCTGCCTTAGCCCTCACAACCTGATGAATGCTAGTGGTAGATTTATCAGACATCTTTTTCTTCTCAAGCTCTTCCTTTAGGTCAGAAAGAGCAAGTCTTGCATTGCCCAATTCAATAATTGCCTGCTCCTTGTCACCCACCATCTTAGCAAAATCTAGCTTAAAAAACCTCAGATCATTTTCCATCTTTTCCTTCTCTTTCAGAACCCTAAAATTTTCTTCAGCAAGAACTACACTTTCCCTGAGCCTTAGCTTGTTCTCATCATCATACATGCCCCAAACCCTAGCTAAACTCATCTTCAGAGTGGCAGGCCATTCAGGGTCAATCCACTCCACAAAGTTGCATTTAGGAATTTCCTACCAAATAAGAAAAGAATACAACTTTAGATAAAAAAAGATGTTAACTGAAAAGTTCAGTTAACATACTGCAGTTTTCTTCAGGCAACTGAATTTGGATATAGCTGCAATTATCTTCAGTCAAATGAAAAATTAAGTTAACTAACTACAGATTTCTTCTGTTAACTATATTGCTGCACTCTTATACAGATCAAAGTGACATGACACATTCCAATAACTATAAATCTACTAACCTTCCGTGCACAAGCAAGATACCTTCTACCACTGTCAACAGATTCAAAGGACACAAACTTCTCACAGACGCATTGGTGTTCACATCTAACTGAGAGATCTGGAGCAAGGCCACTCCACTCTGAGCAGAAGATAGTGGCAGCAGCAGGAGCCTACAACACATTCTTGTCAGCACAACATTGACCATTTCTTAGCAGTAGGATCCCTAACCCTAACTGGAGGTGGACGAACTAACCTCACTTGTCACAGAGTAGCCTTCCAACGACGAGCTGGATCCTTCACTCCAAGAAACCATGGCCGCGAGCTGCAAGGCGGTGTCGAGATGGACGGCGGCGGCGATCTGGAGCAGACGAGCTGAAGAAGAAGAAGCAGATAGGCGAGTGGATAGGAGAGAGCCGACAGGATAGGATATGCCAAAGGAATATACCCTTGAGCCGACAAATTAACTCAGGTGAAGTACTGCGGGTTGATAAGGCAAGAAGGCAGGGGGCTATGTGAAAAATGCAGCGCGCTGACCAGCCAGGCCACTTGGCATCCACTTGGCGAGCTGTGAGTGACTGTGGACTAAATTTGCACATCCATTGCAAGTTGAGCGATGAAATAATCAGCTTTTTCAAGTACAAGGACTAAAGCATCACCTGACATGCAAGTTCAGGACCTGGGATGCTATTACCTCCCCAACGAGGTGTAGAGGCAAAACAGAGAGGACCTTGCTATGCTTGGTGGGTCGTGGGGTCGTGGCTGTGAACAGAGGTATTCTGTGATGAGGAACTATCGACTTTCTGTCTGCTGTTCATCTGTGCGCCGTTGGCATCTGTACTATCAATGATCACGGCAATGAAATGTGGTGCGGAACTGGCGCAGAAGACCATGGCATCTGGCGGTTAGGCCACTGCCCGGACCAAAATAATGGTTGGCTCAACCATAGCTGCACAAAAGAGTGCGTGCCTGGGAGCTTGAACAAAGCCCCATGTCGTGACACGCGCAAAAGGACGGGTCCACTTAGGCAACCCCAACTCGGAACACTGCAATAGCACGACAGGCCAACCAACCTCCAAAGCCGCCTCCAAAAGGCTATTTTATGGCTTATATTCTTGTTTCCATTTGTTCATTCACATCTAATCATTTACACCATTCCCGTATATATTCTTATCCATGCTAATGGCCTTTGGAGATTATTTACAGAACAAACATCTGTTCGACGTGTTGTCTGTAGTATTGTTTTACTTCTTGGCTGCAGTGTCAGAGATATATAGTTTCCTTACCTTCTGGTCTGCAGTTGGTCTCTGCGTCAATTTAGTCATTTCACCTTCTTGGTCGTCCTTTCGGAATGATTCACTAAAGGAGTGTCTACTATATGTGCCATCAAAAGTAAGTCGGCAAAGAAAGTTATGGATAATGATCATCGTCAAGGCAAATGAGGGAGCAGTATGATCATAATCATTTGCAGACACTTGAAGAAAAAATCTTTCAAACAGTCCATTTAACTTCCAGCATGTAGTTTGTCTCTACATCAATTGACGCAGCGAGTCGTCTACTAAAATTAATAGAGCAACGAACTAGGGTCTGATCTTCAGTGAGGTAGTGACGTACCAGCCACCACGCGTCCAATGCAGATCCTCTTTAAAAAAATAAGTAATGCATGTATCGAGAGGAAAAGTTGTAATAATCACCTAACAAGTTCACGTATATAAGCTAGCCCGGTCCATGTCCACACCCACTCGTACCTCCATCAAGTCATTGCAGCCGAGAGCTGACTCATTTGGAGCTCCCTCCCTCCACGTCATAGAGAAGTTCCGAGACACTGCCCTCCACTGCAGGATTATGTATGCTCCTCTCTCTCTCTCTCTCTCTCTCTCTCTCTCTCTCTTATATTTTTGGGTGTGGCTAGGTCTTAATCAAGTCTAAATCAAGTGAAATAGCATGTAAGAAAGAAAAAATCAAAAATAAAAACAGAATTGTATGGATCTCGATGTAATATCTCATGAATATAACATCGATTCAGAAATAATCAAGTCTCAGTCGGTTGAGATTTAGCAACTGTTTATTTTTTGCTTGATATGCTGATGTTAAAACGGTTTTTTTTTGCGATTAAATGTTAAAACGCTGTTGCCAGCAGCTTCCTTTTGCAATTAAAAACCTTGAAGCAAAACATTTTATGCCATTGTTGCAGATCTTGTAGAGAGGAGGGGTGATCTGTTGAGGCAAGGAAAGATAGATCGATGGAGTTTGCTGTATCCGCATTTGGCGTGGTAGCTAGCATCGCCATGTCCAAGCTCTGTACTGTGATACGAAAATTATATGGGAAGGCGAAGCTTGATGCTACGTTCTTAAAAGATGAGCTCGAGGCAATCCGAGCTGCTATCATTCAACTTTGTTTCAGAGGTGGACCTGTTAGATGTTTGCAGATAGTATGGATATCACAACTAAGGCGATTGGCATATGACATCGAAGACAGCATAGACTGCTTCCATGCCAACAAGCTGAGCCCCGAAGAATTCGCCATAAAGCTTGGTGAACTCAAGGAAAGGTCATTGGATACGACCGACCGGATAAAAAGGTATGGATTCGCTGACCAAGGGTCTGCAGAAGGGTCTTCCGTTGTCACCAATTATCCTCCGGATTTTCTTCTTGGCGACAAGAGTTGCCATGACTGCTTGGTATATTTGTACTTGTTTCCTCCTAATCATCATGTCAGGACTAAACCTCTAATAAGGAGATGGCTGGCTGAAGGTCTAGTACAACGAGAAGATGCTGCAGTCGATAATTTGCAGTCCATCATTGACTCCAGTTACATCGGTTCCATCGAGAGAAGTATCAATGGGAAGGTGAAGAGGTGCAAAAGAACTCATGAGACGCTAGAGGACATCGCCAAACGGTCCTTGTCTGAGAAGTTCATCCTGGTCTGTGACGGCACCGCCCAACTTCAGGAGGAAGAAGCCCGGAGGCTGTCTGTGCATCCTTCTGGAAATGTACAACTGAATTTGCCTCAGGATCTGCCTAGTCTCCGAACCTTAGCGGTATTCCCTGCTGGTGCGGCGAGTCTCGCTAGTTATGAAGATGTTTTAGATTTTTCCAGGTATGGTCAAGTGCTGCGGGTGTTGGATCTGAAAGAATGTGCTCACCTGAGCGATGAACATATTCAGGCTATTTGCGAGCAGGTGCTGATGAAATATTTGAGCATCAATTTGGGTAGCATTGATGAGATTACAAGGGATATCGGGAAGCTGAATCAGCTAGAGACCCTCGACCTGAGTGGAAGCCAGACTGTGACGGTGTTCAAAGAAGTCCTCATGCTGCCCAAACTGAAGCACCTCATTGGGAAGTTCCAGCTTTCTAAGAGAGATACCTTTTGGGGACCTGTACCATCAGATGTAGAGAAGCTCCTGAGAGCTAACAGTAAGATGGAGACGCTGGCAGGATTTGTCATGGGTAGGAGACCAGGATTTCAACAACTGCTGAGTCTTATGAGGCGGTTGCGGAAGGTGAAGATATGGTGCAAAACCAACGCAAGTTCAGATAACCTGCTTGCTCTTTCAAATGCCATTTCGAAGTTCGTTCTTAATGGGGCCACTGAACCTGATCTTAATCGGTCCCTATGCATTGACTTCGAAGAAGGCTCAAGAGATCTCGTGCATGAAATAATCGTCCCAGTCGGCGGCAAACTCGACTCCCTCAAGCTGCGCGCCACACTGGGCAAATTTCCTCAGTTTGTTGCACACCTAGGTTGTATAGAGGAGCTATGCCTCTGGTCCACTGGTCTGAGCTGGGACGTTATTCAAAAGGGTCTGAGCAACGTGAAGGGACTGAAATATCTCAAGCTTATTGAAGATGGCCTTGGGCGCATCGACATACTGTCTGTAGCTGGGCACCTCAAAGCCATTGAGCGGCTTTACATCGTGTGCAGGCAAACGCTGGAAGTAGCTATCACAGCTGCCCCGCTGCCTCATCTTGTGTCACTTCATATCCTCTGTCAAGATCTGCATTTCATTACTGGAACAAGCGGCATCGACATCACGGGCATGGCAAAACTGCAGGAAGTTGCGCTCCATCCTCTTGTCGACGGAGCAATCAGAGCTGGACTGCAACAAGCTGCAGATGGCCATTCTAATATGCATCCGCCCAAAGTGATGTTCCTCGAATATCCTCAATAATGGGGACTTAATCAAACACGGTCAGTTCTCTTCCCCGCTTTCTGTATTCACTTCGACTATGTCTTTCTGCACTTGTTGAAGTTAATCTTTGATTGTGCGCAGTGCAAAACGGCAATACAGCGACGGAGCCACCTACCACTTTGCTTCCGGATCCACGCAACAACTCAAGTGTCCTGTGATCTATTTTATTAGTAGGTTTTTTCTTCCGCGATATTACAAATAAGGTTTAAGTACCACATTTTTCCTTTTGCGAGTGTAAGTACCAGTTATTGTCCAATTACCATTTCCAAGTCACTCTGTGAAGTGCACCGATTGTTGTATATTTTTAATGTTCCAAAGCGATGAATCCTTACTCTTATTGTAAACTTTATTTTACTGATTCCAATCAAGAACTTTGTTCTTATTTAAATGTTGTGTCATGCATACTTTTGTGGATTACGCCCTTCCGAGTTTGAGGTTTCTATGTTCAACAAGCCTTGTGATTAACTGTTCAATTATCGTGTCATGCTTGCGTTTTGGTAGCTTGTAATAAACAATGTAATTGTCATGTATTGTTGCTGCCTAGGTCATGTTAATAATAAAGCCTACATTCTCTAAAACAACTAGCATGCATGCATGCTTGCAGACCATTGATCAAATCATATCCTATATATACCTAAATAGTTTATCTGCACTACCTCTATTAGGCTGATTGTAATAAAAGTATCATAGCTAATATCATGTATTCTAATTAGCAAATTTTGTCGAGGAGACACAGAATTAAATGAAAAAGAGAGGGTTAAGTATCTTATCATGATACCAAGTATCATATGCATGATACGAACTTATGATCATACCCAGTACGGGCAACCTTCTCTTAACATGCACACATGCAACCTCATCGAAAGCCGACCACTACATGCATGAGAAAAAATTCATTACTAGTTGATTCCATGCACACATTCCACCTCATCACATATGCCACCACAACACAACCGGCCAATAATCCACACTGATCGAAGGACAAAAAGACAAAATAGATGCTCGCTTAGGGTTTTGCCCTTTTCTGGCCACCTCAACCGGCCCAATAATCCACTCTGACCAAAGGATGCGACTCGGTAGCCAAGTAGCGGCGGCCGACGGGAGGATAGAGGAGTGACACGTCCATTTTGCATCATGTTTACCTACTGTTATTTATAATATTTTTATGCATAATAATGCTTTTTGGAGTAATTCTAATGCCTTTTCTCTCATAATATGCAAGGTTCACACAAAGAGGGAGAATTCCGGCAGCTGGAAATCTGGACCTGGAAAAGTTACGTCAGGCCACCTATTCTGCACAACTTCAAATGAGCTGAAACTTCACGGATAATTTTCATGAAATAAATGAAAAATACTGGAGCAAATAACCAACGGAGGGGGCCCACCTAGTGAGCACAAGACACCAGGACGCGCCTGGCCCCCTAGGCGCACCCTGGTGGGTTGTGCTCAGCCCAGCCCACCTCCTTTGCCCCTCTTTTGGTATATAAGTCATTTTGACCTAGAAAAAATAAGGAGAGGACTCGAGATGGAGCGCCGCCGTCTCAAGGCGGAACTTGGGTAGGAGCACTTTTGCCCTCCGGCGGAGCGATTCCGCCGGAGGAACTTCCCTCCCGGTGGGGAAAATCATCGTCATCATCATCACCAACAACTCTTCCATCTTGGGGAGAGCAATCTCAATCAACATCACCATCTCCTCTCAAACCCTAGTTCATCTCTTGTGTTCAATCTTTGTACCAGAACTATAGATTAGTGCTTGTGGGTGACTAGTAGTGTTGATTACATCTTGTAGTTGAATACTATATGGTTTATTTGGTGGAAGATTACGATAATTGCCTTTGGCTCCTAGGTGCATATGCACCCATTGTCGAAATACACATTTTGAAAAGTTAAAAAATTCGGAACAAAAAACCCGCGTGTATATCCGGACATTTTATGTGCGTGCACAAGGTTTCGGTGAAAAACAACGTTTTTTGTGGCTTGTGTAAAAGAAACAATTTCTGATGCTTCATTCTAACTATTCACGAGGTATTTCTTTATCTTTTTTACACAAGCCACAAAAACGTTGTTTTTCACCGAAACCTTGTGCACGCACATAAAACGTCCGGATATACATGCGGGGTTTTTGTTCCGAATTTTTCAACTTTTCGAAATATGTATTTCGATAATGGGTGCATATGCACCTAGGAGCCAAAACATTGTTCTCTGTTCAGATCCAATATGCTATTTAATACCCCTCTAATATTGAGAATAATTATCATTTGTGAGTAGTTACTTTTGTTTTTAAGGTCACGGGAGAAATCATGTTGCAAGTAATCATGTGAACTTGATAGGTGTTCGATATTTTGATAGTATGTATGTTCTGATTTCCTTAGTGGTGTCATGTGAATGTCGACTACATGACACTTCACCATATTTGGGCCTAAAGGAATGCATTGTGGAGTAGTTATTAGATGATGGATAGTGAGAGCGACAGAAGCTTAAACCCTAGTTTATGTGCTATTCCGTAAGGGACCGATTGGATCCAAAAGTTTAATGCTATGGTCAGAATTTATTCTTAATACTTTTCTCGTAATTGCGGATGCTTGCGAGGGGGTTAATCATAAGTAGGAGGTTTGTTCAAGTAAGAACAGTACCTAAGCACCGGTCCACCCACATAGCAAATTATCAAAGTAGCGAACACAAATCGAACCGACATGATGAAAGTGACTAGATGAAATTCCCGTGTACCCTCAAGAACGCTTTGCTTATTATAAGAGACCGTTCTGGCCTGTCCTTTGCCTCAAAAGGATTGGGCTATCTTGCTGCACTTTTGTTACCATTACCGTTACTTGCTCGTTACAAATTATCTTGCTAGCAAACTACTTTGTTACTTACAATACCAGCACTTGCAGATATTACCTTGCTGAAAACCACTTGTCATTCTCTTCTGCTCCTCGTTGGGTTCGACACTCTTACTTATTGAAAAGACTACAGTTGATCCCCTGTACTTATGGGTCATCAAGGAGATGACGTGGCGGAGAGAAGACATGCAGGTTGGAGTAGGATCAGAGCCTGAGCCTGGGCATCCTTATCGACATCGTCGACGAGTAGTGGATGAGAAACACCCTCCCCACCGAAAGTACACATGCGGACATGTCCTCTCCTTCTGCTCCTCCCTTACTAGAACAAACGCATCGACATCATCATCCCCGCCGACGGTATGTTGGCTTAGGCTGGCCATAGTGGTAGTATCTTAACCGGCATCATGCACTAGGGACTAGCAAACACGCTGATGTAGCAAACAATTAAATGAGAGAGAGAGAGAGAGTGTGTGTGTAACATAGGTAGATACCGTATCATAACAAATATTATACTACTATGTGTCATGCATGACAAAATAAGGTTATCTATGATACTAATATATGATATTATGCATTATAAAGGTAGTATTATATACTAGTATGATACGCATGATACTAGTATATGATACTTCCCACTATGAGTAGCCTTAGGTCCGGACTCGTCAAAGTACTCTCCAACGAGGTCGACATGGACTCTTCAAAGTGGTTTATTCCAACACCGTACACCAGCCTATCATGGTGTTGTATTATTTTCCTGAAAAATGCATGTATGTGTTTGGATTGCAATGATTGCATGCATGGTTTTAATTGCAATAGCCTCATGCATTGGCTGGCAACTAATGCCAATATCTGGAGATGGAGCAGTGCCATTCGTATGCTGTTTTCATATGATACATGTACGACACTAGTTCGTCACCCTAGGATCAATCACTATTCGAACCAGGGACATCAGATCAGAGGTCGTACACATATCAGACTGTAAATCATCTTATGCATAGTAATTTCGTTGGAGATGTGAGACCAATCTTGCATATTTGAATTTCTCTTATTTTAGATGAGGCTTGTAAATTGATGAAAAAGTGTTTCATGGCTTTATATTATAAAGCAAAGGCTTGTAAATTCAGACGGAGGAGTACGACAGCTAACATGACAACAAGGGCATCGAAGCTTGGTATCTGGACAAAGTTGTCGTCAACATCGACGATTAATGCGTAGAGCAAGTTGCATCGATTTCCTGCCACTGTAACAAAAAAACAGTCAGACCAGACGGCACAAACGAACAAACAAGAAACAGTCAAGATGTAACCACTGCTAGTGGTGGTCCATGGGCTAATGTGATGATGTGGATGTAGACATATACAACAAAGACAAGCCTAAGGTCCTGGCGTGCTGTAGATGTTGATCCTTGACCTCACGTGCGCAATTTGCAAATAATTTTGCAAGTGGCGTTAGATTTGTATCTATGCAAATGGACCTATGGGATACGAGGGCGTGTGTAATGATGTCATCTTTGGTCTGTTTAAGACACATTTAGATGTGTTTTAATTATTACACATCTTATTAACTCAATCAAGCATAAAAAGAAAAGAAGAAGGACAGAGAAAATACTCACACGAATCTTCACGTAAAATCAATGACAGATGACTTGACATGCAATACTTATGGCACTTTTAGATGTGCTTTAACAAAACTGATCTTAGATATGCCACATACGCTAATTGATGAGGTGGAAGAGAGAGAAACGGAAAAAGACACTTGTCTTCTCCTAGCTAAGAGATGATATTCTAGAACGAAGATACTACATTTGTCTCCATTACACGAGATGTCTTCTCTTATCACATATTTTCTGGTTTAAATTTTTAATCACCCCACAGTTTTAGGATCTCATAACATTAAATGCTAGAGATAACGCTAGAAGATAATCCATTGTATAGCATTGTTTTATTGCCTTCTTTAGAATTTTTTTTACAAACGGTGGATTTTATTTATTCAAAATTAGGAATCAAGACGATAAGAACACAATGAGCACACACCCAAGCTCAACATAGTTAGAATGCACACAACTAACAACGATGAAAAAAATAACCGACAAATAGTTGTCATATAAGACCAAAGCTATGCCTAAGCGAGAAAAAGAACACCCAAACGATCATAGCCATGACCAACAAACTACAACAATGGTCATATCCACACAAACTATCTCATGACACCACAAGGAACAACGAGGTTCTTGAACAACAACACCTCAAGAAGGGATCAACGCTCGAGTGATCATCAGTAGATCCAACCACCAAAGGCCAGAGTCTAGGTTTTCATCTAAATAACAAGTTTGAACATATCCGAGCAATGCCTTCAAGGCAGATATAACCAACACGGATATGACATAGATTTTCACACCGGAGCTTGAGTCTGGGTACTTCGAAAGCATCACCTCTAGAGTCTATCATGTGTTGTCGTGATCACTTCTCTGTGATACTAGGAGCTGCATGTGTTGGGCTAGAAAACTAACCATCGTCGTTGTACAACCAGACCCACTGCATCAAGACATCTTCTATAGATTGCATCTCACCGTCGAAGACAACACCCGGATCTGGAGAGACTAACCCTCATGAAGACCTCTGGATGGCCATCACAATCTGCAGCGAGGCGGTCGCCACAATCCAAAGGGGTCACCACATGGACCAACATGCATGACAGAGCACCTCACCGCCAACTATCACCTTGCCGGAGAAAGCCCTACCCGGGCTCATCAGCCTAGGGGACTGCATATGGTCGGATCTCGAGCACAAAATACAATTTGTCCACTGTCTAAGAACCTAGGCACCACAGCCCGCCTGGCCACAGCACCCAGGACCCCTCAACGGCCAACGCCTAGTGCCACATACTTGAGCAAGGACCCGCTCCAGCTATGTCCTACATTTTTGTATTGTTATACATGTAGTATATAAAATAGAACATCTTACCAATCATATTGGAATTCCCATCACATATTTCTTCTTCTCTTATTCATACTGTTTTTTAGTATACAATAGATTTGTATATTGTTGAAGTGGTCAATTACCACGTGGTGCCCGCCCTTGCACGCGGTGCAAGACAGGGGTCAGTTGGGTGTGTCATGGGGTTCCCGTAGCCGGCGGGTGGTATGCATAGTCGTGTTACTGGTGAGGGTTTGCCGGGGTAAGGTTGGTGTCTCGGAAGCTGGGTTAGAGACCCCGGGTAGAGGTGTGCCCGGTTGGCTCTTCGGCAAGCGTCATGGCAGTGGTGGTGGTTGCATCCTCGGGGTGGGCAGGTTCACGGGATACATCTGTGTGATCCGGATGTGGCTCCAGGTGGAAGCACGGCGCTTCAACGCCAATGGGGGCGATGCTTGTGTGTGTCGTGTCCCTCATGGGGGTGTCATTCCCCTCTTCCCGCGCCAGGGCTTCGGATGAAAATCCTTGTCTGTCTCTGCGGCCTCGGCAACATCGGCATGTGGCATCATCACCCTCCTGACGACGTCTTCGTGGAGCTTAGGTTCCTCATGTCACATTGCATCATTATCAACGGGCAAGTTTGAATCCTTTCTCAAAGCTTCTTTTGACTCTGGCATTGGGGTGTCTCGCTTGTCTCTTACTCTTTACATGGGCTTTCGTTGGTACAACTCTTGTTCCTCGCCATCGACTAGCAGGCTCGGCGCTTCATGATCCTGAGCAAGAGGGCAAGGGGCCTTCTCTTCTACAACTTGATGTTAGCAGTGCAACGAGGTCTAGCCTAAGGTGGTACAGTTTCTTCTTCTATTAGTAGTTTCGGTTGTTCTTCGAGTGGGGTGTAGCTACTCATGTTTTTGGTGTTTTTATCTATGATGTGCTTTGGTAGAGTGTTTCTTCAACATCTTGTATCGGTTCGGTTGAGTTGCTTTATATATAAAGTTGTGTGTTTTTTGGGTAAAATGTTATTGTACTAATATCAAAATGAGAGTTTTTTGTTAATATATCTGAATGAGAATTAAACGGGCACACTTGGTACGAATGTGCATATTAGGGCATTTCTAACTGATCCCCTAAAAAATAAGGGATTATCCGGCCTAGTATACCTTAGTGGGTTATATATACTCTACTAAAATTTCACGAGACCTAGCCGATCCCCTAAAGTTAGTAGAGTAAAATTGAATTTGCACAAATTCAATCAAATTTCGACTGAAAGATGCATGCATTTATATAAGTTCAACAAGATAGTCTTCGAAACTGAACATTAAATGTAAATTTAAACTTGAACTAAACTCGGTCGAACTGGAGGTCGAGCCAGTCCTTCCTCATGAGAGCATCCTCGGTGAGAGCCGGGTCCCGGTCCATGCCGTCGTCGTCATCGCCGGGGAAGATGCTCTGCCACTCCTCAACGTCCATCTCCTCCTCGCCGCCCTTCTTGCCGCGCTTGTTGCCGCCCTCGTTGTCGGAGATGATGATGAATTCGCCATCATTGACGGTGAATATCGCCTGCTCCACCTCCACGAGCTCCGGGTACTGCTGGCAGAGGTCATCCATGTTGACCTCGCCGGCGGCCTCCGCTTTGATGTGTTCCCTTGCCTCATGGTCCTCCGGCGCCATTAGAGTGCTGACCAACCCCAGCTCCAGCGGGACGAGGTGGACCGGAGCTGTCCCAAAGGGGAAGTTTAGCCTCGCATGGCGACCGTGGTACCTCACCTGCCACCAGTCGTACTCTATGGCGGCGAGATCGGTCGTGTGGAACGACCCGATCCACTGCCGTTCATGGGTCTCCCGGTCGATGATTTCCGCCGCCCACATCCTCCGTGACCCCTGTCGGACGCCTAGGTAGGTCCTCGTTGGTGGCCGCGGAGGAGGTAGCTTCGGGAAGTCCTCAAATCGAGTGAGAGGCGCAGCGGCAGGTGGATCGAGGAAACGGCGGCGTATGACAACCCGCGGGCGTGCCAGCGCAGCGGATGAGCGGAGGGGACCTCCAGCCACCGCGTTCAGCCATTGGGAGGAGAGGGGTGGCGGATCGGGGCAAGGGATGCACCGGCGGTGGGGCGAGGGGGAGAAGAGGCGGCGGAGGAGAGGAAGAGAGGGGGGGGAGTGGAGGCGGAGGAGAGGAAGAGAGGGGGAGAATTTTTCTCTGCCGCCGCGAGCCAGAGTAAATATACCCCGAAGAATAGGGATAAAATAAAAGACATTACTTCACTAACCGTTATAAGGGATCGGCTAGGTGCAACGTAGAGGAGAAAAAACTCAAATATACTCCCTTACGGCCGGATAAGGGATCGCTTAGAAATGCAGAGTCGCTAAACTTAAACCGGGTGATCAATAACTTGCCTAGTGGCGGGTCATTGTTTTACAAAATACCTCATAAACCGGGTGGTCAATAACTTGCCTAGTGGCAGGTCACTGTTTTACAAAATACCTCATAAACCGGGTGGTCAATAACTTGCCTAGTGGCGGGTCACTGTTTTACAAAATACCTCATAAACCGGGTGGTCAATAACTTGCCTAGTGGCGGGTCATTGCTACTTTCGGTCCTTATTACTTCGCATATAAGATTTGTTTGAAGTCAAAATTCATACGGTTTGACCCATTTTTTATAAAAAAAGTAAAAACATTTACAATACGAAATCTATATCAATAGATACATTATGAATTTAACTCTCATATTGTGTAACATTAGTATTATAGATGTAGATATTTTTTTCTATAAAATTGATCAAACTTTTTGAAGTTTGATTTCAGAGAGATCTTATACGCGGAGTAAAAAGACCAGAGGGAATATGAATATATGCATGCTGAAATGCTCAAGAAATATTCCAAACTATAGACACTTGATGTTCCGTCAGAAGACGATTTTCTTGGGCTTGTCAGGTATGCAGTCGACCTCAGGGAACACGACGACATCGGGGCCCGGCGGCGGGCGTTGCAGCGTGAGCGGGCAGCTGAGCTCCAGCAGGCGCCTGTTGCCAATGCCGAGAGTGATCCGTCCAGAGAGGCGCATCTCCACTTTGATCACCCCCGTCGCATTCTGCTTCATGAACTCCTCGCCCCCCGCCGCGTCGAGCACGCACGGGGTCTCCCCGGCGGTCTGGAGGAGGTGCAGCTCCCTCTTGAGCGGCCTGTGCCTGTGCCCCTCGTCCGCCACGGTAACGTTGTACAGACGCCGGTCGTGGAAGAGGAAGGTGGCCACGAGGGGCTTTGTGTACTTGATGGCCATAGCTCCATTGGTGTTACGAACTGTCAGGGCGACCGAGATGGACACGTTGTAGAGGAAAGACGGCCCTGTGGTCGCCGCCGAGGCAGGTCGTGTGTCCACGAGGACGAAGCTGATGAGACGGGCGTCCTCGACGTAGGCCTTGACCTGCGGGGTGACGGCGAAGCGTAGCACGAGGAGCACGCCGGCAGCCAGGACGAGGAGCGCAGGTAGGGCGAAGAGCAGGCATTTGAGCAGCGACGTGGCGTTCCGCTGCGCCTGCAGGTCGCAGCAGAGGTCGCGTAGCCTGTGGGAGTTCCGCGCCGATGAACCGGGACCGGAGGTCGTTGCCATCGCCGAACAAAATGGACACCCACGCTAGGCTTCAAATACTGAATTTGGTCCTGGAACAGCCTTGTTTTTCTTTTCTTTTTTTAAATAGAAGACTACTAGCAATCTAGCATGCATGTTGTGGGAAAATGCTTGTGGTCACCTTAAAAGCGAACCAACCAACCCAACAAACTGCACGACATATTTCTTTCTTATGTTCCATAGGTTTCTCTTGTTTCATGCCATTCCATATGTGTTTCGTCTCCAGTAATCTCGTGATCCAGAGCCGCCTAGTTAACGGTTCAGAAGTGTTGGAGATTATGGCTGGCAGTGGTAATTAGAGCAATTTCAATGGGGAGATCCATTTCGTCCGCGGCCGTTCGTTTGGATCGGCGCGGACAAAAAAGCCGGTCCATTTTCGGCCCATTTTTGAGTCTGATTTGCGTCGGCGCAGACACAAGACGGACGCGCGCGCACTCGTCCTCTTTCCTCACCGGGCCCGCTGGTCGGTGGCACATTGGATTCACACACTCGCCCGCCTGCTACGTCGCCGACGCCGCCGGCCATTTTTTTCAGATTAAAATGGATACATAGATAGTTCTAGCGTACACAGATAAAAGAAAAAGACCACTACTCGTCGCTTTCTGACTCCGACTCGTTAATGTCCTCCTCTGACGTTTGAAGGTAGGCGTCAGCAAGCTGCTCGTCTTCAAAGTCTCAACCCGAAGTTTCTCTTAGCTTCAGTTTCAATTGAGTTGCCTGCTTCCGCGAACGCTTGTCCTCCCGATAGGCGACTCGCTCCCTCCTCTTCTCCTCCCTCTCCGATCTCAATTGCTTGTAGAACTGGCGCTCGTCGACGAAGTCCTGCGGGTAGCCTCCGCGCCACACCACCAAGGCTTACACGTCCTTCTCTGCGATGGCGAGGCGACGCTGCCGCCTCTGGTGGACACGACAATCCTTGTCGGTGAAAAGCCGCGGGAGAGGCGCCAGATCCTGCGCCCGCTGGCTCGACACGTTGGGAAAATTCATATCCCGACGAGGCCTCAAGAGGCGCCACGCCGCCTCGTCGTGCGCGTGGGCCGCCTCCTCTGCGGTGTCGAAGGTGCCGAGGACGAGACGTTTCTCGTGAAACCACATCTTGGCGGAGAAGGCACCGGAGCGGCGCTCGCGAACTCCGCGAAAATCCGAAGCGCCCAGGCGGCGGATCGATATGGTGGCGCAGAGGCGGAGAGAGTGGGCGGCCGACAAAGTGTGGAGGGAGCACCTTCTTTATAGCAAGCGCCGGCCGCGGCGCGCGCGCGAACCTTTCCCGCGCGCTGGAGTGCCAAAACCAGGGCGACGGCACGATGTTAAACACGTGCGGTCATGAAAATGGGTCGGCCTGTTGGCGCACTGCCGATCCAAAACTAAAAGAGGCGGACGGCGGGCGGGTGGCCGATCCAAAACTAAAAGAGGGCGGACGGCGGGTGGGTGGCCGACCCAAACGGATAAAAAGCGGACAAAAACGCCGTCCGTTTGAGTCGGCCCGTTGGAGTTGCTTTTAGTACTTTTTTTTTGCGAGATGACGGTGGTAATTAGTACAACGTAGTACATGTCATGTCCAAGGCCACCGAGTATGAAAGGGATAGTATTGTCGTTGCAGCGAGGTGTTCCTGTCTACGGCACATGGGTCGTAAAGGTGAGAAAATTCTTCGTCATCCTCCTCCGCTCTATGAAAGGGATAGTATATTGGAGTGTTGCATGTAGCGACATGAGCTAGTGCTGAGTTGTGACCAGGCCTTGGTGGTCTATAGGCGCGGCCGCGGGCAGTCCTCGACGGCAAGTGGCTCCTTGCTATCTTGCGGATTGGCGTCGTCTGGCGGGTCACGTACGGTTCTCCGGACACTGGCCTATGCGTGTACTGACGAATAGGCGGGTAGATCTGAAATTTCCACCAGGCTATAATTAAGATTTTTTATGTAAAACATGATAGCCATGCATGTCCTCAAGGTTGAATGCAAGCAATTGAAAATTCGATGGTAGCGAGATATTGGTATCCTGGACAAAGTCTTCCATTTTATCCGGTAAACATCAACCAATATGCACAGAAACACAAGGAAATATTTATTTATGCGAAAATGATCAAGACCTCTTATCAAGGTTCATCAAAAGTACAAACCGTCTTAAACATAAAAAAATTGCATCCAGATTCAGAGACCATCGAACGACCACTACCGCCGCCAGAATGAGCCGCCAATGCGCCGCTGTCACCGCTCCCATATTATAGCCATCTTAATCTTGTCGATGACAGTCGAAAAGTCTTCGTGCACATACACCTAAGGACTAGCAACTTGGAGTTGCAGCCGTCGCCATTGAACTCTTTAATATATCTGAAGCACCTGACATGAAATATCGCCACAAAAAGAGAAACCCTAACCTCACCGCCGCAAAGTAGACGACTGGAATCTATGTCGGAACTCCGTTGACTACGTCCAGCTGGATAACCCTCAAGGAGGATCAGAGCCCAGAAGACGAACTCAAAGAAGATGGCCGCCATCTACCCGAGTGCCGCAAGCAAGTGTGAGGACCAAAAAAATCTATCCTAAACTACTAACCAGAGCATAGGTATCAGGATTCCCCTTCCAGCCACCAGCTATACCTGAGTGGTAGATAGAGGGACGGCAAACGCACGGGCTCACTGGCAGAGCCTGAAGAGGAGAGTTGTTGTTACCGCCAAGAGATAAGGGAGGAAAAGCTAAAGGAGTTTTTGTGATGTACCCAATGTTTATCTCTTATCACGAGTTCATAAGTAAAATTTGATGTGACACATGTCATTAAAGAAGAAAGAGATGAGCGTTGTATGCAAGTAGAGATACGGCTCTTAGCGTGTTTCCTAACACATCTTAAGTAATTATCTGATGTGACGTGGCTTCTCTTAGGCCACAATGTTGAGATACAAACATGATCACTAAACCAAATAAATGCAATACCACTTATAGCAAGGTTAATAGCACAACCAACAATTATGAAGTTAATAGCTGACATACAAGACGTTGTTGCATTACCTATAGCCAACTTAAGAGCTGACATGTATAGTAATAAATTATAAATAAGTACCACTTTATTAATAACTGGCCCACCTTACAACCTCACAAAGTGTCTCGAACCCGTGCTATAGCCGACTCTTAATCTATAGCATGCATCCCTTCTCTCTTCTCCAACTAACCAAATATATAATATTTAAACTCTTGTAGTTTGCTTACATCACCTCATTAATTGTACTTGGTCTTAGATACAATACCTAAGAAAGGATGCATTGGGGTGGTTTTCTCAAAAATTTACCATCACCTTAAGATGACGAGTTAAGAACTAATGCATTGGGAGCCCCTCACATGTTCTTGAGAATAAGAATGCTAAATGAAAACAATGGTAACGAGACTTGATATTATTCACACAAAATTTTATGTCCTATTAAGTCAACATCAACCAATAAGGCATAGAAATATGAGCAAGTTTCATCGATTACCTACAAGAATAATAAAAGAAGACGCTATATTTGAAAATTCTATGAAAGGTGATACTAAAAGCAAGGATAATTAGACTTTGTGTCCTCGATAGAGTTTCCACTCTATGAGGTTGATGCTGGCATTAAGACATAGTTGTTTGAGAAAGTATTTATAAAAAGAAAGCAATATGAGCAAGCTATATAAAATTCCCGCAAGACTAGTTAAATTAAGCATGCTCTTGAGAATTCTATGGCAATTATGGCCCTTTCCAGTGATCCATCTTCTACCCGTGCCAAGCATGCCATGTAAGTAAACCATATGTGACAGAGTAATTATGTAGGGAGATGATTTGGGGTCCAAAAAAACTATGGTGCCTGGCACATGGTCCTATGTGGATCCCCTCGCTCTCGTCCCTTTTACTTACCTTTGTTGCGTAGTTTTCCATATAACATCCTTCAACTTTTTTTTGTGATAAATAACTAAGTCAAAATAGTTACAACGAACTCAACATCTATACATTGGTTTCTATGACTAAGCACTCGCTCTAACCACCTGGGCATACTGAGTGGCCTAAAATGAAAGTAGGACTTGGTATATGGAGAAATGCCTAATCTATCAATCAACATCAACCATTAATGTGTATAGCAAGTTGGATCGACCACATGCTAGTATAACAAAAAACAAGTCAAGATGTTACCACTACTGGAGGAGGTTGTACCGTGTAAATGTGTAGATAGATCGTGACAGGACGCCTACCGACAATTTGTGACTCAATAATTCAAACAAGTTGCAGAATTATTGTATGTGCACATCAATGGGACTGCTAGCTTGGATAGGTAGCGTATACACGTAGAATAGATGTATGGCTGCACAATTACCACCCAGAATTCATTCAGATAACGAGCTTAATTTGATTGTACTACTACCCCAATCTCATAAAGCTATCTTTCCTCGCAAAGAAAAAGAAAGCAACGGGACTGCTAACAGTATAAACAGTAGGCCATCATAATCTTGCTGGTTTTTTCTAGAACTATCATAATCTTGTCGGAGGAGGCACTAAGTCTAAACCGTAATAGTCATACATTTTTTAGGGGTACAATAACAGTCATACAACAAAGGTGTTAGCAGCCAAAGGGATACAAGCCCAGCCTATGAGTTGGGAGCCAACGGCCCATGTATTGCTCGTACTTGCACCCTTTTCTGCTTTTCTTACTTCCCTTTTCCGTCTTTCAATCTATGTGATGGATATTACACAATAAACCATGAGCAAGGGTAAATGATTTTAAATATATATTGAACAATGATTTTAATTCGATACATTTTTTCGTATTCACAACAATTTCATACTTGCATCCAGATTTTTCAAATTCAAAAATAATTTCTAAATATAGTGAACATTGTATTAGATTATTGTAATTTTTCAGATTCAGGGTATATTTATTGAGTTTACAAAAAGCAATTTAGATGATTCCCTCAAATTCTCAAACATCTTTGAGTTTGTGTATTTAGTGAATATTATATTACATTAAGGTATACTATTTTTCAAATTCAGGGTATATTTATTGAGTTTCCCAAAAAAATACTGCTGACTTCCTCAAATTCTCAAATATTTTTTAGTATGTGAAATTTTTCAAATTCATGAAAAATATCAAACTGATTAACATTTTATTGAATTCATAAACATTTCTGAATTTCAAAATATTTTATTTAAACTCATGTTTTTGAGTCCATGAAGATCTTTCGAACTCTTGAACATTTTTGTGTATTCATGAGGTATTTTGAATCATGAACATTTTTTGAGCTCATGAACAAATTTTCAAATTTGCAAGCATTTATTGATCTCGTGAACTTTTTCCAATTTGGGAGTATTTTACCAACTGATGAGCATTTTTTTTTAAATCATGACCAGCTTTTATGTACGTGGCCATTTTTTTTCTAATTTCCAAAGATATTTGAAGTTCGCAATCCTTTTTTTTCAAACTCCTTTAGATAATGTCAAACGTGCAAGCATTTGTTTCACTTCCGAAACTGGTTTTTAAAAAATTTGCAAACATTTTATTGAGTTTGTGGACATTTTACAAATTGATGAAAATTTTGTTAATAAGCAATTGTTTTGAAAACAAGAAAATGTTTCAAATTCACGAAAGCTATTTGAATTCATTAATATTTTAAATACGTGAAAATTTTGAAAAATGGACGAACCTTTTCAGATACAGGAACTTATTTTAATGTGTTAATATTTGTTCATATTCATAAACATTTTTTGAGTTTACGAAAATAATTCGAGTTCGTGAACCTTTTGTTAATACTCTAACATTCATGTACATTTTTGAAATCATAAATATTATTTCAACTGAATACTTTTCGAATTCAAAGACATTTTTTTTCAAATTTTTGATTATTTTTAAGTTTGTGAACATTTCCTTCAAATTTTCTGGCATTTTGTTAATTCACTAACATTTTTCCATGTTCACAAACATTTCTCGGAATCAGGAGAAAAATTTTCAATTTGCTAAATTTTCATATTCTCCAATGCATTTTAATTCATGTATATTTTATAATTCATGAACAGTTTTTCAAATTCGTGAACATTTTTCAATTCACAAACATTTTTTAATAATTCATGTACATTATTTTGAAACAAATTGTATCATACATTTGACTTTTATTGTAGAGGTTACTAATGTGCATGACATACATCATATTACAAATGAATGACTTGTTAACTTTAGCAGATTACGAATGCATGACTTGTTAACTTTAGCAGATTACAAATGACTTGTTAGTTTTAGTAGATTACATATGAAATAGCACAAGATTAATTTGTTAACTTGTTAACCTTAGCATATTACAAATGACTTATATGCATGACTTGTTAATTTGATAAATAGCAGATTATGAAATTTGATTGAGCTTGACTTGTTGCAGGGTTGATTGAAGAATTTGGTGACAAGGTGAAGGGAAAGCGCAAGGTCAATGCTGGTGGTGTTGCTTCTTCGATGGCAAGTCAAAGAAGTGTCCAAGTCGACCAACAAAGTGACATCCACATCTACTCATGGCTGAACTAAAATCATGTGGAATGTATGTTGTTTTAGTTATCATCTTGTGCTTGTGATTTGCGACTTGAGACTTGAGAATTGAGAATTGAGAACTGAGAGTGAGAGTTTTGGACCTTAATTTTTTTTGTTTATTACTGAACTGAAATAATGTATTGAACTTGATTTTTTTTATGGCAAGTGCTATGTTGTCAAGTACTAAGCAGTGATGGTGTTTGCTGCTTGTCGATTCCATTGGCTGATGCTACTTGATCTTCTTACTTTCTGCTCTCAAATATAAATGAGTATGCATGCAATAGTAGGGACACTCTGTTTGTCTATGTATTCACACATGTACTAAGTTTCCGATTAATACAATTCTAGCATGAATAATAAACATTTATCATGATATAAGGAAATATAAAGAACAACTTTATTATTGCCTCTAGGGCATATTTCCTTCATTGTTATTACACACACACCTTCGTACACACATATACCTCTGTACTCTATGTAGGTTGCATACAACTATTGCTGGAAGTAACAAAATCTGAGTTGTAGCAATTAGTTTGGTCTGTTTAGTCGAGACCAAAGACCAAATAGTAAAGAACCGAGAAGACCGAAATTAGTTTGGCCTTCAGTTATGGAAGACTGAATTTTTGAAAGGCTGAAAAGACCGGACCAAGCAAACCGAAAAGACTAAACGCTTGGGCTGAGTAGCAACGGACATGGTAGCATGCCTTTTTTTCCTCATTTGTTCATGACCTGATTGCTACCGAGCGTTCGTTTGATATTTTGTTGGGTCAGCTTAATTATTTGCGTTAGTGAGTGACCCGGCAGCCATCACTCAGGCTATATAAAAATAGTCTTGAAAATGGAAAACATTTCGGATAACGCTGCAGGAGGAAATGTAAGCAAGACCAGTAAGGGAGGGCTGGCCCGAATTAAATAGCGATGCGGTCGTACCTCTCACTAACCACAGTATCGCCACCCAAACGAGGGGAGCTCCTATTTGACATGTGATGCGCTGGCAAAAGAGCAGCCGCCAGGTTTAATGATTTTGTGGGATCCCTGGATGTAGCGGCTGGCGAACCGCTTCTTCTTCCACAAAGATTCAAACAAAACCGAGCTTGGACAGAACTGAAGAAGATTTGGACTAGCGCGCAATCCCTCCCTAACCGCGCACCAAATTGGGCCGGCCCATGATCAGGGCTTGACGACCCCCAATTTTTTATTTTGTTTTTATGCTTTGTTCCATTTTCATTTTTTTCTTCCTTCAAATAATTTGGAATTTGAAAACGTTCAATATTTTAGTAAATGTGAACTTTCAAAAAAAATCAGAAATCATAAAAATGTTCATGCTTTCAAAAGTATTCATGATTTTGAAAAACAATTGTTTTGTGAATTCCAAAAATGCTCCTGTATTTAAAAAATGTCCAATGATTTAGAAAATGTCAATGATTTCCAAAAACATTTTTATGTCTTCAATAAATGTTAACAATTTTAAAGAATTGTTGAAAGTTATGAAATATTCAAAAATGTTAGTGAATTTTACTGAAAATTCTACCAATTTTTTATCAAATCTCCCTAAATTTTTAAGCAATGTTCCTAGATAAAAGAATTTTTTTTCTAAACTCAAAAGTTGTTTACGAATTTTCAAAAATGTTGGCCTCTGCAAAAAAGTCTTTCACGAGATCCAAAAATGTGGGAAATTTTAAAAAATACTTGCGAATTTTAAAAATATTCACGAATTTGTAAAAATGTTCGCAATTCAGAAAATATGATGAACATTATTTGATTTAAATGAACAAATTTTGAATTCGAAAAATGTTAGCCCATATTTCAAAAAATGTTCATTGATTTGAGAAAATGTTCACAATTTGAAAAATATAATGAAAATTTCTTAAGTTCGACAATTTTGAATTCCAAAACTGTTCACCATAGTTTTAAAAATGTTCAACTATTTGCGAAAATGTTACCCGATTTCGGAAAATGTTCGTGAAATTTTGAAATAAAAAAAGGAGAAATGACAAATGAAAGTATAAAGGAAAAAATAAAAAAATGTAAATAAAAAAAATAAAAAACCACAAGAAAAAACAGTAAAACAAAAAAGAAAAACTATCGAGGATGGTTGTAGAAAAGGAAAAAAAATCGAAATGGGGCCATGGGTACGTGCTAGGTCCTCATCGGCGACCTGCGGGCCAAATAAGAGACCGTGGGCTCCTATACTATGCAAACGATACGGTGTGGGTTTGTTCTGATCTCCTCCAGCTTCTAGCTCTTCAAATTTCTGAACATAAGCTATGCCGAACGTTTGACCTCCTAGAAGTTGTTACCCTCTCCCTCGACCTACCTTTCAACCGCCGTCGGCTCCGCCGCCACGGCCAGCGGTCATGTCCACCGCCAAATCCAGCGTATATAGGGCCATCCCCGCCAGTTACCATGCAGAAGACCACCCCGAAGGTTCATCCCCGCCGATACCCGACACAACACCCCACTGGCTGCATACACAACCCCGACGCCGGTGCTGACCTCCACGGATCCCACCTCAACTTATGAGCCCCCTTCTCCGATGCCGTCAACCCTAGGTGAGCTTCCTTTCCTTCTTCCCCAAGGTCCTCCGAGCTGGGCTAATTCCAGCCGACTCAAACTCTAGGCGAGTAGGCCAGCAGCCTCCCAGCGGGCCAAATCGCTGGGAGAAGCTACAACGTGCAGAACGCTTTGGCGATCGCAACATAGAGTTTTGGAAGTTCAGAGAGGATCAGAAGAGGCCCTGAATCGTGCACAACAATACGACTTGGGCCGTCCATTGGCACTGGAATATTAATAATAACGACAGTAACGCATATAACTTTTCATGTGTTGGAAATTGTTTCTACAGGAACTTCACTAGATCTAGATTGATGTATAAATACTGTAGAAGATTAATGGGTCTTACGTAAGATCACAGTTGCTCCATAAGTGACAAAAGGTTGCCGTTATCTGTTAGTTTGACTATGAAAAGTGCAGATTTGTTTGTCACTAAAATCATGTACCCACAAACTCATGTTGATTGTTCATGTAAGTGTGTCATCGATAAAATGCATATATATGCTTTTGGTGTTGAAATCATGCAGCACATATTTGGCACAAACTGGCAGAGCAAATTTCATCAACATATGTGACGAACTAGCGTGCACAGATTATCTAGTCTAGTTTAGAAAATAATTGTGCCTTATTTGTACTGAGACCAAATTCAGAAAAGCCATTAATCCAAGTAGCAGTGCCATTCCAGGGTCACTACTGTATGCTCATGCGGCTACTGCTACTGCTACTTTGGTGACGGCTACTACTACTTTATGTATGTACATACAGTAAGGACAGACCCCTTGGCCTTGGCGGCTACTGCGGTGGGGCTGTCCCCGACCAGATCCGGCAGTAGTCGCTCATGCGGCTCTCGGTCCGGTGGGACTCCGCGCTATGACGGATGCAGGTTGAGTGGCCCGGGCTCCCTCTGACGTTGTGCTCCGTGTGGCTATTACGCCTAGATTCGGACGCGCCGCTGCTTGCTCGGCCTCGCCGACGACCTCAGCACGAATCGTGGTGGCCACCAAAAGGTCTGCGTGAGGGTTTCCTCCACCAAATCCGGTGGTTGACTTTAATGGTGATATACACATTTTATGACAATGACTTGACGCAATTGGATGGTTGTGCAGCGGCGGCGGCACATCACACATAGCTGCTGGGATGATGTATAAGTAGTGGCGACAACACATGTGTGACACTGAAGGTGGTGTTATCGAGCACCAGGTCTCGAGCTGTCGGGTGAAAGCCTAGCTAGGTTACCGGAGATGGTTATGCCTAGCAATGTTGATGTTTCTACTTCGTTACCTTTTTGAAGGTGTTGTTCGAATATGCTCAGATTTATTCTTCAGGGATGAAAACCTAGATTCTGATCTTGAACGACTGGATCCGATGATGGCGACGATTGAGTGTCACTTTTTTTCTTGAAGGCATTGCTGTTGAAGAACCTCGTCGTTCATATGGTCAGGGCCGTCCAAGAGCCTATGCGAGCTGTGCGCTCGCACAGGCCCCCAAAATCCTAGGGCCCCCAACTAGGGTCCATATACATTATATGTATAGTCTGGAAAAAAATTTAGTTTTAGGCCTTCTTGGCCTGGTCCGGTGAAGTCTTGAGCGATACGCTTTCCCATCGCGTGGATGAGGTGGATTGATCGATCGTAGACGAAACGACAGCCCCGGCGCAATACGTTCCGTAACTTCCGCTTCCTATTCCCTGTCTGATCACTTGGCTTCCATCGTTTCCGACTGAATCGGCGGCTTGGCGACGATCACATTGCAGCCTTGCAGATTCAGTAAGGCGACGGGCAAGAAACGGAACTGCATGCGACTTTCGAGCGCTCGACGCAACCGTGCCGGCGGCCGGCCGGCCGACACTGCCGCGGTGCCGCTCAACACGAAAAGAAGACCAACCGGTGTGGTGCCCTCCTTGCTCCCTACGCTCTCCCCTTTTCTCTAATTTTGATACAAATTACAAAGTTGTGTTAATATATTTGGGAACGATTGTTTGTGTAGTCGTTCAAGTTCAGAAGTAGTCACATATTCAAGAATTTGAGTAGTTGCTCGTACTATCGTCTAAGTCCAAAATCAAGGTTCTATCTGATCATAAGTTTTTCAAACACAAAGGTTCTTTGTAGCTCGTCCTACGCAGTGCCCCTTATCTGTGCCGTTGGTCGCCGCATCGAGATGTGTGCTAGCACAATATTATCACAGCAGCCACAAAGTGATTAGTCTGAAAAATAAAGGCTATATGAACAGTGAATTGATTCCCTAGTAGGTATTGAGTGCCACACCCATGGCTGTCCCCGTCCCGTCACCACTAGGCTGCGAGCACTGTACCAGTCTCGGGGTCCACCCACATTCCAGCCGCTACTATGTTCCACCCGCCTCGCTTAATTATTATATCACATTCATTCGAGGATACACCATGCATTGTGCTACTGACCAAGAGATTCACCGCCCTACCCAGCCAATGGTGATTAAGCTGGAGCAAACGAGATGGGGTTTCCCATGCGCTGACCATCTGGAGGGTAGTGTCGCATGCATGGATGCAAATATTAGAGAGCAAACTCTACTGAAAGGAGATAAAAAATGAGAGAGGGAGAGAGTTGCATGTAAAGTTGAGAGAGGAGAGAGAGATGCGCTGCAGAAAAAAGTTACTCTATGCGGCATGCAAAGATAAACAAACCTGACTCACTCTGGTTGGCACACTGCTCACGCATGAAGGCTCTACAGTTGTCTCACGGGAGTTGAACAGATGGAACGTCACATCAATACAGTTCCCTACTAGGCCTAGATGCAGAAGATTAAAGATTTGAGCGCTGGTGCCAGCTGCTAATTTTCCATCCATGCACACATCCACATGGAACCGAGCCCAGAATAGACGGCTGCGATAAGGATACCATATAGGTCGAGCTACAAAAAACCGCACTCTCAAACTTTTTCAAACTACCTATACATGTCACAAGCCTATATTTAATGTGAGCTCATCAGTTCAAATAAAATTGAAAGAGTATGTATTTCATTGAAACAGAAACAATCATGCATTCTAGTTCTGGAAGAAAGTATAATTCTGGTGCCTTCAAGCGTAAGAAGAAACATAAATTAGAAAAAGATGCTCAAATCCAAAGGGGTGCTCTTGATAAATATGTTGTAAAAGTACCCCAAACTAATTCTGAAAATTATACTTCAGATGGTAATATTGATGATGGTCACGATGATAATGCGGTAGAGGTTGAGGTCGTCACTGCAGAAATTCATGAAGGTGATCATGGTCATGGTGATGATGCACAAGAGGTTGAGGTTGCCGCTATAAAAATTGATGAAGGTAATGATTTCTATAACTGACTTTTCAAAAGCATTGGAAGCTGCAAAATAAATTGCACTTGAGATGGATATTCATCCAGAGTTCCGCACCAAGCGGAAAATCAAAAGAAGAAGACAATTCAATGAGGGCGCAGATGATGCATCTATTGTTTCACAATCTGCTGAGGAGTCATTAAGGGTCAATTATTTTCTGCAAGTGGTCGATCAAGCTATAGTTTCACTTACCAGGAGGTTTGAGCAATAACAGGGGTGTGAAAAAACTTTTGGTTTCTTATTTACTTCAGATAGGCTGCGATCTTTGGATGATAAGAGTTTGCTGGCTGCTTGTGTTAGTCTTGAGGATGCACTTAAGAGTGGAGAACACAAAGACATTGATGGAGCTGAATTGTTTTACGAGTTAATTTTCATCTAGGATTTAGTTAAGAAATCTATGGGCCTTGTTGACATTCTTGAGATTCTGATGAAGCGCCCTTTCTATCCTAATGCTATTATTGCGTACAGGATTTTGTTAACCATTCATGTAACTGTTGCAACTGCGGAAAGGAGCTTCTCTAAACTCAAGTTGTTGAAATCCTATTTACGTTCAACTATGACACAAGAAAGACTCCATGGTTTGGCGACAATAGCACTTGAAAATGATGTCTTGAAGAAGATTAATTATGAAAATGTAATTGAAGATTCCATTTCAAGGAACACATGATGGATGACAGTTTTCAATAGAGCATGAGTTCACTTTATTGGTTTTAGTATTTCACATTGATACTTCAGAATATTCTAAGCATTGTATGAAATAACATAAATTTTAATTATATAATGAGGTGACTATGCTTGCGTAATTGTATATTTTTTAAAATTTAGGACCCCATTTTTCTTTTCGCACCGGGTCCCCGAATGTGGTGTCATGAGATGTTGGTGCAGATATGGCCATTGTTGTAGTTTGCCGATGGTGGATGCGATCGCTTTGGTTTTTTATTTTTCTCGCATGCACATAGCTTTGCTCTTAGGCGACTTTGCTATTTGATGGCGTTTTTTTAGTGTGCGTGTCTTGGTGATGTCTGTGTGCATTCTAATTATGCAGAGATCGGATATACTCATTGTGTTTATATTCTCCTGATGCTCTGTTTTGAGTCAATAAAATTTACCCTTTGTCAATAAAAACATACAGTCATAATAATATTGCATATGATGTATGTCTCTTTTTTTTTGCCCCATCGTCTTTGCTAGTATGTAGGTCAGTCCTACACTAAGTTAATCCTAGCATGCAAGATAATTTCTCCCGTTGTGCCGTGCCACTTGAATTCATTGGTATTCCCATCAGCTGAGGTGATGTGTTGCTTTGCTTCTGCCCTGCGTAGCTAGTAGCTTTGCTATACTCTGCCCTTCCTCCTACACTGTAGTGCAGCATAGTTTAATTAGATATGTATTTACACTTGGAAAGTAAGTAGCATGAACTCGTGCTCGTCAATGCAGATCTTGGGCTATGTGGGACGACCACCCTAGGAGATTCTTAATGCTTCGGCGGCCAATAAATTCGGTAATAAGTAGCTAGCACGAACTACGGGACATTCGGATCACACAGTGGCCCACACTAGTGCAGAACCAAATTTTAGCGCCGGTTCGTAAGGGCCTTTAGTGCCGTTTCTGCAATCGGCACTAAAGAGTGAAGACTAAAGCCTTCCCCTTTACTACCGGTTCGGCACGAACCGGCGCTAAAGTGCCACCACGTGGCACGAGCCAGGCCCGGGTGCTAGTAGACCATTAGTACCGGTTGGTAGCACCAACCGGTACTAAATGTTGGGGGGGGGGGGAAGGGGGGGTTTGGTTTTAATTTATTTTTCCATTAATTTTTTATTTATTTATTTTTGTTTGCTGGTATTTTACGATACTACATATTGTACACGTTATGTATATATATATAAATAGATTTTCTCGTAGAACCAATCATATATATATATAATCGAATGTCTCACAACCACCATTAATTATTCACACATACACATGTATATATATATATATATATATATATATATATATATATATATATATATATATAATTTCTCCTCCATGTTGCCTTGGTGCCTTCGGAGCACGATGACAAGTGGTTCATGGAGACGGTAGCGGGTAATAGTATTTTCCTTTGGGATCTATGACCTGCTCGAGCAAAAATCTCGTTATTTCCTCTTGAAGTGCTCGTATGCGCTCTGTTGGTAGGAGCTGGTCCCGCATGTCTTTGAACCGTTAAGAAGGAGATCAATATGCATGTGTATTAGTTGTGTGACTAGATATCGATAATCATGTAAGATTTGTGAATAGTGTTCTGGCAAACGTACCCATTGTTGTCTATCATATCTGCTCCTTTCGGACGCCATTATGCGAATGTTCTTGAAAACGTAGTATGCACACACTTCAGTCCCCGGCGCCTGCTTCAGGGCCTTTACGAGAATAGAATTTAATCAGATAATAATTAATCAAGTGTGTTAATTAATTAATGGTATTGAAACAAGAATTAAAGAGATGGTAGCTAGCTAGCTAGTACTACTTAATTACTTGCCTTGGGTCGATACCAAAATAGCTTTTGTCGCCATTTTCCTGAAGTCACCTTGATGTACTTTACCCAAGCCCTTCCCGTCGGCAAAGAAAATTGATAAAGGGGTTATTAAAAATAGTTCATATCAGGAAATGATAAACTAAATAGGCCAAGATATAGTTAATAATGATTGAAATTACCTGTTGACTATCCCTTCATTATGCTGTAGTCACTATCTTTTTTAAGTAGTGAGTCCAGTACTTCAACTTTTCCTTCGTCAACTTTAATGTCTAACAAGATCCAGTGGTACCTGCATACGCATAAGTTTGCATGTATAAATTAAGCGGGCATGTGCATAACACTAATCAACTATAACCCTAAACCCTTTACACTTATTAACATCTAGCTAGTAAGCAAAAACAGAATTTGTAGTACAAGACAGTGTGACTCACTCGAAGTTGTAAGGAAGTAGTACATCTTCATTGCTATTGAGGTGCTTCAAGAACTCTAGCATGTTTTTCTCTACATCTTGTCTACACCATTCCAATTTCCATGTGTATTCATTAACAGTATTTGGGTCAATGAACCCAATGCCATAGCGTCTAGCTTTTTTCATTTCATACATCTTCATCCTGCATAATACCACAGAAAAGAATATATAGTGAGGATATTTAATTACAGGTAATTAATGATCAATCAATGAGCACTAGAGCTAGCTTGAGACTTAAATTACAGAAAGAAATCACTTACAGACAATAGCAACTGACGATAGATTTGTCGAGTGCATCTTGATTGAATAACTGAAATAGTTCTGAATACTCAACAGTTAGAGCTTTCTTATTGAAGTAATGATCTTCCTTGACTTGCACCATGAGGGACTCTCAATTGGAAATCTTGATAATTTTCATGTACCAATCATGCAATTCATACATTCTCGTTGGGAGGTTCTTGACCTCCTCGGGCTCGACCAAAGGTTGGCCCCGGACATATTTCCGTTTTATTTTCTCCTCTCTAAGCAGAGACATGGGCTCGATATCGAGGAGTTGTCCAATAGTGATCTTGAGCATTTCAGCCTGCATTATATGATCCTCGGTTATTACCACACCACCCACCTCGGGAACGTAAATGGTTGCGCCGCCTGTTCTCCCAGCTGGGGAACGGTTTTCCCGTATTTTTTGACAGCTGCTTGTTGGCTCGAGCTCGAGCTCGCTTCTTTCCGTAGTCGTGCTCGATGTGCCTTTCTGATTTGGCGCTCATAGTCTGAGTCAACAGGCTTGGGAGCTGGTGGCCTAGCCATACGAATGAAGTGGTCAATATTTTTCCTCAGGCACTTTCTCCCTCGGCGGCGTTGCCGGTTTCGGTCCAAAATGGGCGTCCACTTGGGCCTTCACTATGGCTGCATTTTGCTCCTCGGTCATGTTGTAAGGCCTCTGAGGAAGAGGAGCGAGGCTGCTTGGACCATATTTATATCGCTTGTCTCCGCCTGTACTTCCTGTACTACCTTGACTCGTACCACTACGCACCATAGCTGCGGCGTGTCTCTTCTGCGATTGCTGAGGCGGCGGAGACGGCTGACGTTGCTGAGTTGGAGCAGGAGGAGTGGCCTGACGCTGTGCCAGACTTGAAGCAGGAGGTGTGGCCACTAGTAGAAAAAGGGTCAAATGTGAAGCACATTAGTGCCGGTTTGTGAAAAAACCGGCACTAATGTGATCAATAGTACCGGTTCGTGGCGGCGATCAATAGTATCGGTTCGTGACGAACCTTTAGTACCGGTTCATGCCACGAACGGTACTAAAGAGGATGTGGCAGCCTGCAGTCAGGCTATGGCCCCACCATCACCATTTAGTGCCGGTTCGTACCACGAACCAGTACTAATGAGGTTATGGCAAGCTGTTTTTAGTCCCACCTCGCTCCCCTAACAAGGCTTTTACCACCTTAAATATGTTACTTCTCAAACTATCACAAGCACTTGGTCTTCATTGAACTCTATGTGTAGAATTTGTGGCTGCAATATGAGTCTTCACCGGTTTATAAATCGTTGAGGACTCATATTGACAATTCAGATTGTACACAAAAAGATCATTGATGATCAAAGTATTTTTAATGTATAAGATCATAGTGACAATTCAGACTGTAAAGAAATATAATATCATAATCTAAATGCTCTTATATTTTTTGCATTCAGTATGCACCATTCAAAGCGACGCCATCAACTTTCAACCATTTATGCCTTCATTTGCTATTTTTCATGCATTTAATGATTTGTTTTGAGAACTAAATAACCTGGAAATTGAAAAGCACTACAAATGAACTCTGAAAAAGTTGAAACTTGGCATGGTATCATCATTTCACCCACATAGCATGTCCAAAAAAGTAGAGAGGGTTATGGCAAAAACTGGATGCACTTCGTTTACAAACTGGACAATCTCTTTCGAAGTATTTGGGTTTTGACGAAATTAAACTCATCTGTTACAAAGGCATTTCATTTTTTAAACTTATTACAACCCCAGACTTTTTGTTCATTAGTATGCACTATTCAACTACTAGGCGGGAGGAGCTCTTTAGTACCGGTTCCAACTGCTAAGCGGGAGGAGCTCTTTAGTACCGGTTCGTGGCGAACCTTTAGCACCGGTTCGTGCCACGAACTGGTACTAATAAGGTTGTGTTAGGTAAGGCTGGGGCCCCACGAGCACCTTTATTACGGGTTCATGGCATGAACCAGTACTACAGTTTCTTAGAAAGCTGTTTTTTAGTCCCACCTCGCGAAGAGAGAGGGACTAGGAGCGGTTTATAAGCCCTGAGTGCAGAGACGATGAAGAAGAGGCTCAATGCTCACGTTGCTTAGCTTCAAGCCTTGAGGAATATGGTAGACTGCATGGAGCTATGTGCAATGCAGTTTACACTATTCCGAAAGGCTTGAAACTAATTAACGAGCATTGCATCTCTTTTTTATTTTTAATAACTTATTACAACTCCGGACTTCTTCTGTTATGGCAAAAACTAGATGCACTTCGTGTACAAACTGGACAATCTCTTTTAAAGTATCAGGGCCGGTTTCAGACGAAAACTCTGGTTATAACTCCAGACTTTGACCATCAAGTTTTAACCATCAACTTGGCATGGTATATGAAAATAAATGAATAGAAGAAAATAAATAAAGCAGAAAAGAAAAAAACTATAGCAGAAAATAAAAAACTATATAAAAAACTACTCAGAAATAAATAGAAGAAAATAAATATAGCAGAAAAGAAAAAAACTATTCAGAAATAAATAGAAGAAAAAATAAAGCAGAAAAGAAAAAAAACTATATTTGCTATTTTTCATTCGTTTACTGATTTTTTTAGAGAGCCAAATGACCGTGAAATTAAAAATCACTACAAAATAAACTCTGAAAATGTTGAATTTTGGCAAACTAGATAAAAAACTACTCACAAATAAATAGAAGAAAATAAATATAACAGAAAAGAAAAAACTATACAAAAAACTACGCAGAAATAAATAGAAGAAAATAAAGCAGAAAATAAAAAAACTATACAAAAAAATTGGGGCGCTGCCCAATGGGCCTGCTAGGCCACGGGCGTGCAATTACAGGCCCTAACGGCCCAACAGGCTCACAGGGCAGCGCACAGAAGTTAGGCCCAGAAGCCTGCTATATATAGGAGTTCAAAGAGGCAGCCGCGGCTGGGTTTATAAACCAGTGAGGCTGCCCTTCGCACGGGGAGATGGGACTAAACGTCGTGCACCGCGGGTGGCAGCGCAAGGCCTTTAGTATCGGTTGGTGGCTCCAACCGGTACTAAAGCTCGTGCCTTTAGTACCGGTTGGAGTCACCAACCGATACTAAAGGCCATCGGTTCCCGTCGTTTGGCCTGGCGAAAATAGGCCTTTAGTACCAGTTGGAGGCACCAACCGGTACTAAAGGCCCATCCTATATATATAGCACTTACGAAATTTTCAGTTTCATCCCCCACTTCGTCTCTCGAACCGCGTGCGCCGCTCGATCCCCGTCGTGTCGCCGCACGTCGCCCGTCGTCCGTCGTCGTCGTCGCTGTCCCCCGCCGCCGCCCGTCGTCGTCGTCGTCTCACGCCGCTGCCCTGAACGCCGCCGCTGTCTGTCGTCGTCGCCGCGGCGCCGCCCGATACGTCTCTCCCCGCCCCGTACGCCGACGCCCCTGCCCCCGCCCCGTACGCCGCCGCCCCCGCCCCCGCCCCGTACGCCGGCGCCCCCGCGGCGTACTGCACATACACACACACGTATACATATACACGCAGTACACACATATACACACACATACACATACACATTTTTTTACTAGTTGAATAATTTATATAATTAATATAACTAGTTTATTTTAGTAAGAAAATAATCGAACTAGTTTATTTAGGTATATGAGATTTGAACTAGTTGAATAATTAATATAACTAGTTTATTTTTAGTAAGAAAATAGTCGAACTAGTTTATTTAGGTATATGAGATTTGAACTAGTTGAATAATTAATATAAAGAAAATTTAGGTATCTGAGATTTGATGATCTAATTAAAATATTATTTGTTAATGAGTTTTTCTGTTTATTTAATTTTTTTTATATATTTTTAGTTTATATAAATGTTAGATTAATGTCGAATGTTAAATGAATTAGATAGAAAAGTTAAATATATAGTAATGTCAATTGTTAGAGATGAATATAGTTAGATATATTAATGTCAAATGTTAGATGAATATATATATTTGAATTAGCTAGATATTAATTAATGTTAGATAGTAATAAGTGTTTAATGTTTCACTTATATGAACATAGGAAATGTCATCTGACAACGAAGAAGATTTCATTATGTGCGAACACTATGAAGACTAGCGTGGCATGTGCGACAGAAATTTCCTTGTTGATGGTAGGCGCTTCAGCATCAAACTGGATGAGACATTCGAAGTGGATACAGTAAGTCACAACGGCAATTATTTTTTGAATGCAAAACTTATAATTTTAAATTATAATTTTAAAGCATGACTTATGCTTCATTTGGTTCAACTTATAATTTTAAATATTCACTATTCTACTAGCGCATCCCCTGCCATGCAAGAATTTTTGTCTTGGATAAGATAGGTTTTAGTGCTATAGATGATATGGAGGTAAAGAGAGTTTACTTGAAGACCAAGTATGGGTATACTTTCAACGTCAAATTATACAATGGAGACACATACACCCATTTTGAATGCAAAACTTGGCAAGCACTATGCAAGGCTTATGCATTTGAGCCCGATATGGTTATCACCTTTGATATTCGTCCGGAAGATGATATTGAAGGTAATAAAGACATCTGGATCGATGTGCCAACGTTTCCAGTTCTACCATTATGTGAGTTTTTCTCAACCATGCATGCATATGTTTATGTCTTTGATATTGTTTATTCAAAAATAGTTGACAACTAATTTGTATTGTCAGCTTATTTCGGTTCAAGCAAACATGTCCGGCGCTTGGTAGACAGGACCTACTACTGCCCCGGGGCTGAACTAAACTGCGAGGAGATAAGTCATTATGTTTCATGGCTTGAGGATCTTCATACTGTCAAGACAAATTTTCTTCCTGAACTTAGAAATGTTAGTACTCAAAACGTGCGACCAATAGTGATCGTATTGAACTACAATCACATCTATAATGGAAAGATGGTAATATTTTTACTATTTGTCCTTAGTGCATCTTTTGCATACATTATTTTTGAAGCTAAACTTTCATTGCTAAGTATATTAATTACTATACGATGTTCTTCAACAGGGACTCCCGATGACAGTTGTGCCTCAGTGGATCGAGACAAAAGGTCGCTTGTCAATGGTTAGCTTACGACCAAGATTTCCTACATTGCACATGGGTGCATTCAGGATTTCTGAAAGCGATGAATGCTTAATAGTGAAAGACTGGAGCAAAATTGTTAACGATCATAGAGAAGTACTAGGGGCAGCAAGGAGAAGCGCAACCCAAAATTAGGAGACAGATTCATCTGCATGCTCCAGTATGATGAATCAGGAGAGCTATACATGTTCTATGCTATTCTACCTGAGAGGGAGCAGCATGAGTGATTTAGCTAGTTCATGCTCTTAGTACTTGTCCTCTCATGTCTGTATTGTCCTGAACTTAATTAATCTCAAATAGTGATTTTCTTGTGAACGCTTATAATATCATGACCATGTTGAACTCGATGATACCTTTGCTTTTGTTACAAGTGAATGTTTCTTCTTTAAGCTAGTGTTGGCGGTGATTAGATAGCGGTAATGACGACGACTACGATGATTTTTAGCTAGCTAGTATATATATATACATACTGTTGTTGGTGATGATATGATGCAAGAGTTTATTTATTTATTAATATGTGATGATGATGATGATGATGAGTTATTATATATATCATTTATGAAAGAAACCGCAAATTAGTTTGAACTGGATGGATCCTAGCTAAGTGATCAAGTATATATATATATATATATATATGCCATATCCATATCCATATCAAGTATAACAACTCATTATAACGTAAAACAATCCTAAATTAAAATGATAACACAAATTTAAAGGAAAAATAAAAAATAAAACCAAAACCCACAAACATTTAGTACCGGTTGGTGTTACCAACCGGTACTAATGATCTACCGCACCCGTGGCCTGGCTTGTGCCACGTGGTGGCACTTTAGCGCCGGTTCGTGCCAAACCGGTACTAAAGGGGGGCCTTTAGTGCCCACCCTTTAGTGCCGGTTATGGAACCGGCACTAAAGGCCTTTACGAACCGGGACTAAAGCCCGGCTCTGCACTAGTGGGCCTAACACGGTGTCGGACTTGAAACGGGAGGAGTGGTCTAACGCTGCGCCGGACTTGAAGCAGGAGTCTGCTCACGCGTTCGTGGACTTGGAGGAGCTGGAGTCTGCTGACACGGTGGCGGACTTCAAGGAGGAGTCGGCTCACGCATTCGTGGACTTGGAGGAGCGAGACTCTGCTGACTCGGTGGCGGACTTCGAGGAGGAGTCGGCAGACGCGGTGTCGGTGGACTTCGAAAGATTATGCAATCCTTTCTCCATAGGATGATACGATGTATGGCCTCTCCCAATGTGTGCTCATCGTCACCTCCAGGAATGTCAAGATGTAGCCCCGAATATGGGTCCACCACCTCATCAACCAAGACACGAGCATAGCCCGCTGGAATCGGGGCGCAATGGAAGGTTGCTTCGGGGGTAATTGTAAAAGCAACGGCGTTCGCCACCTTCATGGATATGTTCTTCATTTTAAAGTGTAGCTCACAGTTAGTGTTCTCTATGATGTCATCCACAAGGTATGTATCGAGCAGTGCGTCGCCCGGGGCGGAACCAACGCTGCTTCTCGGCATGGATGGGATGGTGCTATCCAATGCTGGATGATTATCCACTTGCTGCTGCCGCTGCTGAGACCCCCTTTCCTGGCTAAGTGAGTCGATTTGCTGCTGCTGGAATTTGAGTTCCAAGTCCACGTGCCTTGCTTCTAGGCCTTGAAGGCGTTCCGCGTCCTACTGCCTCTGCTCCTCCTCCAGCTTCCTCTTCTTCTCCTCCTCCATCTTCTTTCTTGCACGGGTCCTGTAGTCATCGTTTCATTCCGAAAAGCCCTCACACCAGGGAATAACGCCCTTGCCTCGTGTTCTTCCCGGGTGTTCAGGATTTCCTAGGGCGCACGTAAGCTCGTCATTCTCTCTGTTGGGCGTGAACACCCCCTTTTGAGCATCTTCTATTGCGTCAAGTAACTTTTGATCTGCTCCTTTTAGACTTGCCTTCTTCGAAACCAGGCATGTCTTCGGGTCCAACGCTCCCCCATGCGCATAGAACCAAGTTCTCCACCTGGGGGGCCAGCTCCTAGTAACCGGAGTGACCCCTGCATCCTTCATCTCTTGCTCAGACTTATCCCACTTAGGCATTGCCACCGCGTAGCCACCTGGACCCAGCCTATGGAACTGCATCTTTTTTGCGGCATTGGCCTTGTTTTTTGTCGACCGTTCCTTAGATAATTCCGATTCCTTGAATTTCACGAAAGCGGGCCAGTGTTCTCTTTGCTTCTCTAGTGTTCCCTTGAATTCTGGAGTCTTCTTTTTTGCAGCGAGGTAGTTGGCCCATACAGTTTTCTTGTGGGTGTTGAATGCAATTGCCATCTTCTTAAGAGCAGCGTCCTTGACTTTCTGCACATCTGCATCAGTGAAATAATCTGGTAGGGTGAAATGTTCCATCAGAGATTCCCAAAGATTTTGTTTTGCTCTGTCGTCGACCCAAGTAACATCTGGACGTTTAGTTTTTGGCTCTTTCCATTCTTGAATGGAGATCAGGAGTTGGTCCTTCACAAGAACTCCGCACTCACGAGTCCACTTGTTCGCAATGTTCTTAGGTGTGAGGGGTTCGCCATTACCTTTGATGGAGTCGATGTTGTACTTTACACCCTCCTTCAATTTTTTGCCCGGGCCTCGCTTTGTCCTGCTGTCTGTAGAAGCAGATTTGCTCGATCCGGAGGGCTGAAAGAAGAAATATTGATTCGTTAATATATATATATATATATATATATATATATATATATATATATCTTCAAATAAAAAAACATGTGATGATCACCAGATGCCTGCTTATATAAATATACCTCGCCGGTAGTCTTTGTTATTTCAAGATCAACATTGTCTGTATCATCATAAACATTGTCTGCGTCATCATAATCATAATCATAGTTCATGACTTCATCATCTCGGTCGTCGAGATCGAATATCTTATCATCACCCTCCCCGATATTGTTCAGATATTGGGAGCCGTCATCTGTTTCATTCAGATCATCTAGCCTGCGAGGGCTGCGTATGATCTCGAACAATTCCTCTTCTCTCTCTCTGCCAGTATTGTCCGCCATAGCTTTTACTTAACTAATACAGAAGAAATATAAAACAATTTAGTATTCAAATTACAATGCATGGATGCAATCAATAAGGAAAAACTGAATCATATAGTACATAATATGCATCGTCTCGAATGATATATAATCTCGAGTACATCGTCTCGAATAATATATATAATCTCGAATACATCGTCTCGAATATTATATATCGAATACATCACTCGCTAGGTAGCTAATAAAGATCGAATACTACAGAAGAATCTAGGCCACTCGCGGTTCCTGAGGCGCGAGCGGTGGACACCCAAAGAGAAGGAACCATCACAGGATCATATCTCCGGTCATCTACCCAAAGAACCTGCCAGGTATTAGAGAACCTGACGTCCATAGCAGCCATGTAGCGATGGACGTGCTCGTACTCCTCCCTAACACGACGACGCACCACCTCCGGCAGGGCCGGCTCCCTCTGCACCGAATGTGGCCCACGCGAACGACACCAAAGGAGATCAGGGTCGACGACGGGACCCGAGGTTGGGTTCCTGACCAAGCGGCGCGCCCCTCCAGGTAGCACCTCCCAGTGCCAGCCCGGCGGAGCCTAGTCCCGGACATGGGTCAGCCGGACGTCGTGGCGAACGGGTCGATGACGAGGATGCGGGCCAGGCATCATCGAGAACAAATACTATATGCCCGCAAAAAGTAACATTTTTTTAATGTGATTGGATTGTGATAACTAAAATTCTATATGCAAATTCTAACAATTTGACATTAATCTAATTCATCTAGCTAAAACTAACTCTAAAATTACTAACATTTCTATATATATAACTAACATTTCTAATATTTCTATAACTAAAAAACAGAAAAATTTCTAACATTTATATATATATAACTAACATTTCTGATATTTCTATAACGAAAAAACAGAAAATTTTCTAACATTTCTATATATATAACTAACATTTCTAATATTTCTATAACTAAAAAATAGAAAAATTGCTACCATTTTTATAAATATTTCTATAACTAAAAAACAGAAAAATTTATAACATTTCTAATATTTCTATAACTAAAAAACAGAAAAATTGCTAACATTTCTATAACAATGTGTGTGTGTGGACATGGTGGCCGGGGCAGGAGCTCACCGGTGAGGCGCGGCGACGGGGGGCGGCGACGGGGACGGAGACGGGCGGTGACGACGGCAATGGGGACGGGGCGGCGACGACGGGGACGGGGACGGGCCGGGCGGGGACGACGGGAGGCCGCGGCGGGGCGGGGACGGGGACGGGGACGACGGGGACGGACGGCGATGGGGACGGGGATGGCGACGGCGACGGGGGCGGCGACGAGGGGCGGCGGCGACGGGGCAGAGGAGAAAGAAGCAGAGGGAGAGATGAGAAACTGATTTTTTTGAAGTGTTTTCTTATATAGAACAACCTTTAGTACCAGTTGAAGCCACCAACTGGTACTAAAGGTCTGTTTTAGCCAGGCCAAGCGACGAGAAGCGCCCACCTTTAGTACCGGGTGGTGGCACCAACCGGTACTAAAGGCCCCCCTTTAGTACCGGTTGGAGCCATGACCCAGTGCTAAAGGGTGTGTGTTGCCAGGCGAGGGACGCAGAAGTTTAGTCCCACCTCGCTAGTTGAGGAGCGCCAGGACCAGTTTATAAGCCCCGGCGCGGGCACTGCATTGAGCTCCTCTCAATAGCAGGCCTTCTGGGCCTACCCCTCCTACTCTCCCTGTGGGCCTATTGGGCTTGCGGGCCTGCATCCTGGCCCAACTATAGGTTGGGTTTCTGTTAGGGAACGTTGCAGAAAAGAAAAAAAATTCTACTCGTTTCACCAAGATCCATCTAGGAGTTCATCTAGCAACGAGTCATGAGATGCATCTACATACCTTTGTAGATCGCGTGCGGAAGCGTTCAACGAACGGGGATGATGTAGTCGAACACGACGTGATCCAAATCACCGATGACCGAGTGCCGAACGGACGGCACCTCCGCGTTCAACACACGTACGGGACGGGAGACGTCTCCTCCTTCTTCATCCAGCAAGGGGAAGGAGAGGTTGATGATGATCCAGCAGCACGATGGCGTGGTGGTGAATGCAGGGCGTCACAGTAGCAGGGCTTCGCCTATACTACGCAAGCGAGAGATGTAACAGGGAGAGAGGGAAGCACCAAAAGCCGTAGCGTCAAGTCCCTCCTCTCCTCCACTATATATAGGGGTGCCAAGGGGGGGGGGGCGCCGTCCCTAGGAGATGGATCTCCTAGGGGGGGGCGGCCAAGGGTGGGGGGCTTGCCCCCCAAGGCAAGGGGGCGCCCCCCCTTTAGGGTTTCCCCTAACCCTAGGCGCATGGGCCCTTAGGGGGTGGCGCCCCAGCCCACTAAGGGCTGGGTCCCTTCCCACCTCAGCCCATGGGGCCCTCCGGGATAGGTGGCCCCACCCGGTGGACCCCCGGGACCCTTCCGGTGGTCCCGGTACAATACCGGTGACCCCGAAACTTGTCCCGATGGTCGAAACAGCACTTCCTATATATAATTCTTTACCTCCGGACCATTCCGGAACTCCTCATGACATCCGGGATCTCATCCGGGACTCCGAACAACATTCGGGTTTCTGCATATACATATCTTCACAATCCTAGCGTCACCGAACCTTAAGTGTGTAGACCCTACGGGTTCGGGAGACATGTAGACATGACCGAGACGACTCTCCGGTCAATAACCAACAGCGGGATCTGGATACCCATGTTGGCTCCCACATGCTCCACGATGATCTCATCGGATGAACCACGATGTCGAGGATTCAATCAACCCCGTATGCAATTCCCTTTGTCAATCGATATATTACTTGCCCGAGATTCGATCGTCGGTATCCCAATACCTCGTTCAATCTCGTTACCGGCAAGTCACTTTACTCGTACCGTAATGCATGATCCCGTGACCAGACACTTGGTCACTTTGAGCTCATTATGATGATGCATTACCGAGTGGGCCCAGTGATACCTCTCCATCATACGAAGTGACAAATCCCAGTCTTGATCCGTGTCAACCCAACAGACACTTTCGGAGATACCCGTAGTCTACCTTTATAGTCACCCAGTTACGTTGTGACGTTTGGTACACCCAAAGCACTCCTACGGTATCCGGGAGTTACACGATCTCATGGTCTAAGGAAAAGATACTTGACATTGCAAAACTCTAGCAAACGAACTATACGATCTTTATGCTATGTTTAGGATTGGGTCTTGTCCATCACATCATTCTCCCAATGATGTGATCTCGTTATCAATGACATCTTATGTCCATAGCCAGGAAACCATGACTATCTGTTGATTAATGAGCTAGTCAACTAGAGGCTTACTAGGGACATGTTGGTGTCTGTTATTCACACATGTATTACGATTTCCGGATAACACAATTATAGCATGAATAAAGACAATTATCATGAACAAGGAAATATAATAATAATGCTTTTATTATTGCCTCTAGGGCATATTTCCAAGAGTCTCCCACTTGCACTAGAGTCAATAATCTAGTTACATTGTGATGAATTGAACACCCATGGAATTCTGGTGTTGATCATGTTTTGCCCTAGGGAGAGGTTTAGTCAACGGATCTGCTACATTCAGGTCCGTATGTACTTTACAAATATCTATGTCTCCATCCTGAACATTTTCACGAATGGAGTTGAAGCGACGCTTGATGTGCCTTGCTTTCTTGTGAAACCTGGGCTCCTTGGCAAGTGCAATAGCTCCAGTGTTGTCACAGAAGAGCTTGATCGGCCCCGACGCATTGGGTATGACTCCGAGGTCGGTGATGAACTCCTTCACCCAAATTGCTTCATGTGCTGCCTCCGAGGCTGCCATGTACTCCGCTTCACATGTAGATCCCGCCACGACGCTCTGCTTGCAACTGCACCAGCTTACTGCCCCACCATTCAAAATATACACGTATCCGGTTTGTGACTTTCAGTCATCCAGATCTGTGTCGAAGCTAGCGTCGACGTAACCCTTTACGACGAGCTCTTCGTCACCTCCATAAACGAGAAGCATCTCCTTAGTCCTTTTCAGGTACTTCAGGATATTCTTGACTGCTGTCCAGTGTTCCTTGCCGGGATTACTTTGGTACCTTCCTACCAAACTTACGGCAAGGTTTACATCAGGTCTGGTACACAGCATGGCATACATAATAGAACCTATGGCCGAGGCATAGGGGATGACACTCATCTCTTCTATTTCTTCTGCCGTGGTCGGACTTTGAGCCGAGCTCAATTTCATACCTTGCAGTACAGGCAAGAACCCCTTCTTAGACTGATCCATATTGAACTTCTTCAATATCTTATCAAGGTATGTGCTTTGTGAAAGACCTATGAGGCGTCTCGATCTATCTCTATAGATCTTGATGCCTAATATATAAGCAGCTTCTCCAAGGTCCTTCATTGAAAAACTCTTATTCAAGTAGGCCTTGATGCTGTCCAAGAGTTCTATATCATTTCCCATCAAAAGTATGTCATCTACATATAGTATGAGAAATGCTACAGAGCTCCCACTCACTTTCTTGTAAACACAGGCTTCTCCATAAGTCTGCGTAAACCCAAACGCTTTGATCATCTCATCAAAGCGAATGTTCCAACTCCGAGATGCTTGCACCAGCCCATAAATCGAGCGTTGGAGCTTGCATACTTTGTCAGCATTCTTAGGATCGACAAAACCTTCCGGTTGCATCATATACAATTCTTCCTTAAGATAACCATTAAGGAATGCCGTTTTGATGTCCATTTGCCATATCTCATAATCGTAGAATGCGGCAATTGCTAACATGATTCGGACGGACTTTAGCTTCGCTACCGGTGAGAAAGTCTCATCGTAGTCAACCCCTTGAACTTGTCGATAACCCTTAGCGACAAGCCGAGCTTTATAGATGGTTACATTACCATCCGCGTCTGTCTTCTTCTTAAAGATCCATTTATTTTCTATGGCTAGCCGTTCAACGGGCAAGTCAGCCAAAGTCCATACTTCGTTTTCATACATGGATCCTATCTCGGATTTCATGGCTTCTAGCCATTTGTCGGAATCCGGGCCCGCCATCGCTTCTTCATAGTTCGAAGGTTCACCGTTGTCTAACAACATGATTTCCAAGACAGGGTTGCCGTACCACTCTGGTGCGGAACGTGTCCTTGTGGACCTTCGAATTTCAGTAGGAGCTAGATCAGAAGTATCTTGATCATTATCATTAACTTCCTCTCTAGTCGGTGCTGGCACCTTAGGAACATTTTCTTGAGTTGCGCCATTTTCCGGTTCAAGAGGCAATACTTCATCAAGTTCTACTTTCCTCCCACTTACTTCTTTCGAGAGAAACTCCTTCTCTAGAAAGGATCCATTCTTGGCAACAAAGACCTTGCCTTCGGATCTGAGGTAGAAGGTATACCCAATAGTTTCTTTAGGGTATCCTATGAAGACGCATTTTTCCGACTTGGGTTCGAGCTTTTCAGGTTGAAGTTTCTTGACATAAGCATCGCATCCCCAAACTTTTAGAAACGACAGCTTAGGTTTCTTCCCAAACCATAATTCATACGGTGTCGTTTCAACGGATTTCGACGGAGCCCTATTTAAAGTGAATGCGGCAGTCTCTAAAGCATAGCCCCAAAAAGATAGCGGTAAATCGGTAAGAGACATCATAGACCGCACCATATCTAATAGAGTGCGATTACGACGTTCGGACACACCGTTACGCTGAGGTGTTCCAGGCGGCGTTAGTTGTGAAACTATTCCACATTTTCTTAAGTGTGTGCCAAATTCGTGACTCAAGTATTCTCCTCCACGATCTGATCGTAGGAACTTGATTTTCCTGTCACGTTGATTCTCAACCTCACTCTGAAATTCTTTGAACTTTTCAAAGGTTTCAGACTTGTGTTTCATTAAGTAGACATACCCATATCTACTCAAGTCATCAGTGAGAGTGAGAACATAACGATAGCCACCGCGAGCCTCAACACTCATTGGACCGCACACATCAGTATGTATGATTTCCAATAAGTTGGTTGCTCGCTCCATTGTTCCTGAGAACGGAGTCTTGGTCATTTTACCCATGAGGCATGGTTCGCACGTGTGAAATGATTCATAATCAAGAGACTCTAAAAGTCCATCTGCATGGAGCTTCTTCATGCGTTTGACACCTATGTGACCAAGGCGGCAGTGCCACAAGTATGTGGGACTATCATTATCAACCTTACATCTTTTGGTATTCACACTATGAACATGTGTAGCATTACGCTCGAGATTCATTAAGAATAAACCATTCACCATAGGAGCATGACCATAAAACATATCTCTCATATAAATAGAACAACCATTATTCTCGGATTTAAATGAGTAGCCATCTCGAATTAAACGAGATCCCGATACAATGTTCATGCTCAAAGCTGGCACTAAATAACAATTATTGAGGTTTAAAACTAATCCCGTAGGTAAATGAAGAGGTAGCGTGCCGACGGCGATCACATCGACCTTGGAACCATTCCCGACGCGCATCGTCACCTCGTCCTTCGCCAGTCTCCGTCTATTCCGCAGCTCCTGCTTTGAGTTACAAATGTGAGCAACTGCACCAGTATCAAATACCCAAGAGCTACTACGAGTACTGGTTAGGTACACATCAATTATATGTATATCACATATACCTTTTGTTTTGCCGGCCTTCTTGTCCGCTAAGTATTTGGGGCAATTCCGCTTCCAGTGACCACTTCCCTTGCAATAAAAACACTCAGTCTCGGGATTGGGTCCATTCTTTGGCTTCTTCCCGGCAGCTTGCTTGCCGGGTGCGGCAACTTCCTTGCCGTCCTTCTTGAAGTTCTTTTTACCCTTACCCTTCTTGAACTTAGTGGTTTTATTCACCATCAACACTTGATGTTCCTTCTTGACTTCTACCTCTGCTGATTTCAGCATAGCAAATACTTCAGGAATGGTCTTTTCCATCCCCTGCATATTGAAGTTCATCACAAAGCTCTTGTAGCTCGGTGGAAGCGACTGGAGGATTCTGTCAATGACCGCATCATCTGGGAGATTAACTCCCAGCTGAGTCAAGCGGTTATGCAACCCAGACATAGTGAGTATGTGCTCACTGACAGAACTGTTTTCCTCCATCTTACAGCTGAAGAATTTGTCGGAGACTTGATATCTCTCGACCCAGGCATGAGCTTGAAAAACCATTTTCAGCTCTTCGAACATCTCATATGCTCCGTGTCTCTCAAAACGTTTTTGGAGCCCCGGCTCTAAGCTGTAAAGCATGCTGCATTGAACGAGGGAGTAGTCATCGGTACGTGCCTGCCAAGCGTTCATAACGTCTTGTTCAGCAGGGAGGACAGGTGCGTCACCCAGCGGTGCTTGTAGGACATAATCTTTCTTGGCAGCTATGAGGATGATCCTCAGGTTCCGGACCCAGTCCGTGTAGTTGCTGCCATCATCTTTCAGCTTGGTTTTCTCTAGGAACGCATTGAAGTTGAGGACTACGTTGGCCATTTGATCTACAAGACATATTGTAAATATTTTAGACTAAGTTCATGATAATTAAGTTCATCAAATCAAATTATTTATGAACTCCCACTTAGATAGACATTCCTCTTCTAGTCATCTAAGTATAACATGATCCGAGTTAACTAGGCCGTGTCCGATCATCACGTGAGACGGACTAGTCAACATCGGTGAACATCTTCATGTTGATCGTATCTTCTATACGACTCATGCTCGACCTTTCGGTCTTCTGTGTTCCGAGGCCATGTCTGTACATGCTAGGCTCGTCAAGTCAACCTAAGTGTTTGCATGTGTAAATCTGTCTTACACCCGTTGTATGTGAACGTTAGAATCTATCACACCCGATCATCACATGGTGCTTCGAAACAACGAACTGTCACAACGGTGCACAGTTAGGGGGAACACTTCTTGAAATTATTATGAGGGATCATCTTATTTACTACCGTCGTTCTAAGTAAACAAGATGCAAAAACATGATAAACATCACATGCAATCAAATAATAAACGTGACATGATATGGCCAATATCACATAGCTCCTTTGATCTCCATCTTGGGGCTCCATGATCATCTTGTCACCGGCTTGACACCATGATCTCCATCATCGTGTCTCCATGAAGTTGCTCGCCAACTATTACTTCTACTGCTATGGCTAACGCGTTTAGCAATAAAGTAAAGTAATTTACATGGCGTTTCTCAATGACACGCAGGTCATATAAAAGAATAAAGACAACTCCTATGGCTCCTGCCGGTTGTCATACTCATCGACATGCAAGTCGTGATTCCTATTACAATAGCATGAACATCTCATACATCACATATAGATCATTCATCATTCATCACAACTTTGGCCATATCATATCACAAACCACTTGCTGCAAAAACAAGTTAGACGTCCTCTAATTTTTGTTGCAAGTTTTACGTGGCTGAATTAGGAATCTAGCAAGAACGTTTTCTTACCTACGTGAAAGCCACAACGTGATTTGTCAACTTCTATTTACCCTTCATAAGGACCCTGTTCATCGAATCCGCTCCAACTAAAGTAGGAGAGACAGACACCCGCCAGCCACCTTATGCAACTAGTGCATGTTAGTCGGTGGAACCGGTCTCACGTAAGCGTACGTGTAAGGTTGGTCCGGGCCGCTTCATCCCACAATACCGCTGAAGCAAGAAAAGACTAGTAGCGGCAAGAAAGTTGACAAATCCACGCCCACAACAAATTGTGTTCTACTCGCGCAAGAAGAACTACGCATAGACCTAGCTCTGATACCACTGTTGGGGAACGTTGCAGAAAACAAAAATTTTCCTACTCGTTTCACCAAGATCCATCTAGGAGTTCATCTAGCAACGAGTCATGAGATGCATCTACATACCTTTGTAGATCGCGTGCGGAAGCGTTCAACGAACGGGGATGATGTAGTCGAACACGACGTGATCCAAATCACCGATGACCGAGTGCCGAACGGACGGCACCTCCGCGTTCAACACACGTACGGGACGGGAAACGTCTCCTCCTTGATCCAGCAAGGGGAAGGAGAGGTTGATGATGATCCAGCAGCACGACGGCGTGGTGGTGAATGCAGGGCGTCACAGTAGCAGGGCTTCGCCTATACTACGCAAGAGAGAGATGTAACAGGGAGAGAGGGAAGCACCAAAAGCCGTAGCGTCAAGTCCCTCCTCTCCTCCACTATATATAGGGGTGCCAAGGGGGGGCGCCGGCCCTAGGAGATGGATCTCCTAGGGGGGCGGCGGCCAAGGGTGGGGGGCTTGCCCCCCAAGGCAAGGGGGCGCCCCCCCTTTAGGGTTTCCCCTAACCCTAGGCGCATGGGCCCATAGGGGGTGGTGCCCCAGCCCACTAAGGGCTGGGTCCCTTCCCAGTTCAGCCCATGGGGCCCTCCGGGATAGGTGGCCCCACCCGGTGGACCCCCGGGACCCTTCCGGTGGTCCCGGTACAATACCGGTGACCCCGAAACTTGTCCCGATGGCCGAAACAGCACTTCCTATATATAATTCTTTACCTCCGGACCATTCCGGAACTCCTCGTGACGTCTGGGATCTCATCCGGGACTCCGAACAACATTCGGGTTTCTGCATATACATATCTTCACAACCCTAGCGTCACCGAACCTTAAGTGTGTAGACCCTACGGGTTCGGGAGACATGTAGACATGACCGAGACGACTCTCCGGTCAATAACCAACAGCGGGATCTGGATACCCATGTTGGCTCCCACATGCTCCACGATGATCTCATCGGATGAACCACGATGTCGAGGATTCAATCAACCCCGTATGCAATTCCCTTTGTCAATCGATATATTACTTGCCCGAGATTCGATCGTCGGTATCCCAATACCTCGTTCAATCTCGTTACCGGCAAGTCACTTTACTCGTACCGTAATGCATGATCCCGTGACCAGACACTTGGTCACTTTGAGCTCATTATGATGATGCATTACCGAGTGGGCCCAGTGATACTTCTCCGTCATACGAAGTGACAAATCCCAGTCTTGATCCGTGTCAATCCAACAGACACTTTCGGAGATACCCGTAGTCTACCTTTATAGTCACCCAGTTACGTTGTGACGTTTGGTACACCCAAAGCACTCCTACGGTATCCGGGAGTTACACGATCTCATGGTCTAAGGAAAAGATAGTTGACATTGCAAAACTCTAGCAAACGAACTATACGATCTTTATGCTATGTTTAGGATTGGGTCTTGTCCATCACATCATTCTCCCAATGATGTGATCTCGTTATCAATGACATCTTATGTCCATAGCCAAGAAACCATGACTATCTGTTGATTAACGAGCTAGTCAACTAGAGGCTTACTAGGGACATGTTGGTGTCTGTTATTCACACATGTATTACGATTTCTGGATAACACAATTATAGCATGAATAAAGACAATTATCATGAACAAGGAAATATAATAATAATGCTTTTATTATTGCCTCTAGGGCATATTTCCAACAGTTTCTAGTCGTATGCAGACCGCTGTGGCGCAGTAGGCGGGCCTTTTTATCTTCTTATTTTTTTTGCTTTATTTACTTTTGTTTTATTTATTTTTGAGTTGTTTTTTGCTGTATTTAGAGTTTCTTTATGAATATTTTTGCTTTAGGTACAAAAAATTACAAACTTTCTATTAGTGCCGGAAGTTTACAAATTTGAATAGTTTATATTTTGACTTATTTGAAATTTGTGTGAATCACTAGTTTGTGAATAACTTAACTTTGAAAATAGATTTTTCAGTGATTCTTTTTTCTTATGTTTAATATTATTGTGTTTTAAATAACCTAAGCCGATCACATCCCAGATCTTTGGGCGTGAAACTTTTTCTTCGCGTGTGTCCCTTTGCGCCATAGCCATGGAAAATCTTCATCATTTAACTAGATGCTCGGGTCAATATTCACTCTGAGTGGAGCAATTTAATCAAACTTTTCATAATCTTCTCACATGTCTGTCTTGTCATCCACTTCCACGATGTTTCTTTTCCCAAAAAGAACTATGTGGCGCTTTGACTCATCGTATGATTCATTCGCTTCCTTATCTTTTCTTTTTCTCGGCTTGGTAGACATGTCCTTCACATAGAAAGCCCGTGCCACATCATTAGCTAGGACGAATGGTTTGTCTGCATACGCAAGATTGTTGAGATCCACCGTTGTCATTCCATACTGCGGGTCTTCCGTTACCCCGCCTCGTGTCATATTGACCCATTTCCACCGAAACAAAGGGACCTTCAAACCACGTCCATAGTCAAGTTCCCATATCTCCTCTGTGTAACCATAATATGTTTCCTTTCCCGTCTTGGTTGTTGCGTCAAAGCGGACACCAATATTTTGGTTGGTGCTCTTCTTATCTTGGGTGATCGTGTAAAATGTATTACCATATCTCGTACCCTTTGAAAATCATTATATTCAAAGATGGTAACTGGGACAGCGAGTACAGGTCATCTTCAATAGAGGCGTCATGCATGGTACGTGTCTGCAACCAGCCGACGAAACTCCTGGTTTGTTCACGTGTAATCTAGTGATCAGACCGTTCCGGGTGTTTGGAGCATAGAAAATTCTTGTGTTCGTCCATATACGGAGCCACCAAGGCGGAATTCTGTAGAACTGTGTAGTGTGCTCCAGTGAGAGAATGTCCATCCATACATATTATTTGATCCCCTCCTAGTGTGCCTTTTCCATCCGGTCTGCCCTTATGCCGTGATTCAGGAACACCAATCGGCTTAAGGTCAGGAATAAAGTCAATACAAAACTCAATCACCTCCTCATTTTCATGGCCCTTGGAGATGCTTCCTTCTGGCCTAGCACGGTTATGAATATATTTCTTTAAGACTCCCATGAACCTCTCAAAGGGGAACATATTGTGTAGAAATACAGGACCCAAAATGTTAATCTCTTCGCATAGGTGAACTAGGACGTGCGTCAAGATGTTGAAGAAGGATGGTGGGAACACCAACTCGAAACTGACAAGACATTGCACCAAATCATTCACTAACCTTGGTATGATTTCTGGATCGATTACCTTCTGAGAGATTGCATTGAGGAATGCACATAGCTTCACAATGGCTAATCGAACGTTATCTGGTAGAAGCCCCCTCAATGCAACCGGAAGCAGTTGCGTCATAATCACGTGGCAGTCATGAGACTTTAGGTTCTGGAACTTTTTTTCTGCCATGTTTATTATTCCCTTTATATTCGACGAGAAGCCAGACGGTACCTTAATACTGAGCAGGCATTCAAAGAAGATTTTCTTCTCTTCTTTGGTAAGAGCGTAGCTGGCATGACCCTGATGTATGCCATCTTTTCCATGCATACATTGTTGGTCCTCCCATTCCTCAGGTGTATCTTTTGTCTTCCCATACACGCCCAAGAAGCCAAGCAGGGTCACGCAAAGATTCTTCGTCACGTGCATCACGTCGATTGCAGAGCGGACCTCTAGGTCTTTCCAATAGGGCAGGTTCCAAAATATAGATTTCTTCTTCCACATGGGTGCGCGTCCGTCAGCGTCATTCGGAACAGGTTGTCCGCTAGGACCCTTTCCAAAGACTACCTTCAAATCCTTGACCATATCATGTACATCAGCACCAGTACGGTGGCGAGGCTTCGTCCGGTGATCCGCCTCACCTTTGAAATGCTTGCCTTTCTTTCTTACGGGATGCCTGCTCAGAAGAAATCAACGATGTCCCAGGTACACATTCTTCCTACAATTGTCCAAATATATACTGTCAGTATCATCCAAACAGTGCGTGCATGCGCGGTATCCCTTGTTTGTCTATCTTGAAAGGTTACCGAGAGCAGGCCAATCATTGATGGTCATGAACAGCAAGGCCTTTAGGTCAAATTCTTTCCCCATGTGCTCATCCCACGCACGTACACCTGTTCCATTCCACAGTTGTAAGAGTTCTTCAACTAATGGCCTTAGGTACATATCAATGTCGTTGCCGGGTTGCTTAGGGACTTGGATGAGCACTGGCATCATAATGAACTTCCGCTTCATGCACAACCAAGGAGGAAGGTTATACAAACATAGAGTCACAGGCCAGGTGCTATGGTTGCTGCTCTGCTCCCCAAAAGGATTAATGCCATCTGCGCTTAGACCAAACCATACGTTCCTTGCGTCATCTGCAAACTCCTTCCCGTACTTTCTCTCGATTTTTCTCCACTGCGACCCGTCAGCGGGTACTCTCAACTTTCCGTCTTTCTTACGGTCTTCTCTGTGCCATCGCATCGCCTTGGCATACTCTTTGTTTTGGAACAAACGTTTCAACCATGGTATTATAGGAGCATACCACATCACCTTGGCAGGAATCTTCTTCCTGGGGCGCTCGCCCTCGACATCACCAGGGTCATCGCGCCTGATCTTAAAGCGCAATGCACCGCATACCGGGCAAGCGTTCAGATCCTCGTACTCACCGCGGTAGAGGATGCAGTCATTAGGGCATGCATGTATCTTCTGCACCTCTAACCCTAGAGGGCAGACAACCTTCTTTGCTTCGTACGTACTCTCGGTCAATTCGTTGTCCTTTGGAAGCATATTCTTTATCATTACCAGCAACTTTCCAAATCCCTTGTCATATACACCATTCTCTACCTTCCATTGCAGCAATTCCAGTGTGGTGCCCAACCTTTTCTAGTCAGCTTCGCCATTCGGGTACAACAATTTCTTGTGATCCTCTAACATGCGCTGCAACTTCTTCTTCTCCAAATCACCTGCGCAGTTTCTCTTTGCATCGGCAATGGCCCGGTCTAGATCATCAGCGGGCTCATCAGATGCCTCTTCTTCAGCTTCTTCCCGCATTGCCGGCTCAGCTTCTTCTCCCATTGTTGTATCATCGTATTCAGGGAACCCATGGCCAGGATAGCTGTCGTCGTCCTCTTCTTCTTCATTGTCTTCCATCATAACCCTTCTTTCTCCGTGCTTGGTCCAAACATTGTAGTGGGGCATGAAACCGGACTTAAACAGGTGGACGTGAATGGTTCTTGACGTAGAGTAATTGTGATCATTCTTACAGACTAAACATGGACAAGGCATAAAACCATCCGCCCGCTTGTTTGCCTCAGCCACAAGTAGAAAAGTTTGCACGCCATTAATGAACTCGGGAGAGCATCAGTCATCGTACATTCATTGTCGGCTCATCTTCATTACACAACACCGAAAATACCAAATTAATACAAGTTCATACATAAAGTTTATACAGGACTTAAATGCAACAAACAAATAACTCTCTAGCTAAAACATTTAAATGCAACAACAAATACGATCAAGATCGCAACTAAGGTAACAATTAATCCAACAGCATAATGATATCAAGCCTCACTATCAATGACATATTTTCTAGTCTTTCTAATCTTCAAGCGCATTTTCTCCATCTTGATCTTGTGATCATCGACGACATCGGCAACATGCAACTCCAATTCCATCTTCTCTCCCTCAATTCTTTTCAATTTTTCTTTCAAATACTCGTTTTCTCTTTCAACTAAATTTAACCTCTCGACAATAGGATCGGTTGGAATTTCCGGTTCACAAACATTCTAGACAAAAATATCTATGTCAACTTGATGGGCATAATTTGTCATAAACACGAAATGCAACAACTAGTTTTAAAAGAAAATATACCACATCCGAATCATAACAAGGATGAGGGCCGACAGGGACGGATATCAAAACCATGGCACTATGTATAACAAACAACGTACGGGTAAGATAATTATACGAGTAACTATATATCCAAATCACACAAACATCAATTTGGTAATGTAAAACATTCATGAACAAGAGGCTCACCCCAAGGTAGTGCCGGCAACGGAATGGTGCGAGCGATTGACTGTGGTTACGACGGAGATTTAGAAGGCACTAAGTAAACCACACCTACATATGCAAACTAAGTATTATTTTTGACCTTAAATTGCATATAAATCAAATACTAGCACATATATTTCCTCCCAAATTACTAAACTCATAAATTAATCACTATACAAAGCATTGCAAAAGCTAATCTAGCAATGAGAAATGAAAGGACAAAGTTGCTAACCTTTGTGATCATTTGAATGGATGGGGCCTTCAAATCTTGACAAATTTTGAGCAAAATGTGTGATGAGCTCGAGAGAAAGAGGGGAAGAACAGAGAGGAAAGGGGAAAGGGGAAGAACAGAGCGACCTCGGGTGGACGAAGGGTTTATGTAGGACGACCTTTATCACCGGTTCGTGCCACGAACCGGTACTAAAGGTGTTGGAGGGGCCCCGGACTGATAACATCCTGCGACCACTCACTTTAATACCGATCCGTGGCACGAACCGGTGCTAAAGGTCGGCCACGAACCGGTACTAATGAAAGCGGTCAGCTGGCCGTTGGAACCGGCACTAATGCACACATTAGTGCCGGCTCAAAAGCAAACCGGCACTAATGTGCTTGACATTTGATCCTTTTTCTACTAGTGCGAGTTTTTTGCAGGATTCTCTCAGAATCTGCCCCTCTTTAGCTTCTTCTAAATTTTTTGACCCTCTTTTGTTTTACAATCCTACCTAATTAGACCCTAACTAGATAGTATTGTAAAACAAATGGGGTTCAAAGATTCTGGGAAAATCTGGATATGGTAGGGGTCATATTCTCCCAGAATAATACAACGTCCTGGAGGATTCCGCAAGATATGACAAAGTCCGCCAAGACGTTGTCATATTCTGTCTGAACGTATGCAATATATTCCGTGAAGAGCAGAGCTGACAGAGTGTGTGGTAAGTAGTTTTGAGGACAAATTCAGAGTACAAACAGAAATACTCATACTATGCACTTCTGAACTGGGTAGGGTTCGAATGCTTGGATACTACCGCCTTCCTCCCTCTGTTCTACTTGGTCAATCTAGCTAGCTCATGATGAGCAAAATGCTAACACTTTCCTGAGTGTTTGTAGGCACTGACACTGGTGGAGTGTGAGGGTGCCTGCTGCTTCGGGCTCTGGCCTTCCCATGGATTGGTCTCCCATGAAAATGCCATCCCGAACTCCTGATGGCACAGATGTTCTGACACCGTCGGTAATTTCAGTCTAGCTAAGCAGTGTCACAGCGCTACTACCTGTGTTAAGATATATGTATGTTCATTCTGTTATATGGTTGCAGGCTAGAGATTCCCTACATTTACTCATGTGACCGACGCGCTGCCGCCGCCAGGGCATGTCGATGGCCAGCTGCGACGGCCGGGCCGTGTCATCACTCCTGCAGACTGTTTCAAGATTTTGTCGATGACCACACCTAGGAGATCCTCAATGCTTCAGTGGCCAAGACATTTGGCAGTAAGTAGCTAGCATGAACTATAAGTTTATGGTTGCAGGCTAGTCTGAGTAAGCTTACATAGACTATAAGTTTTCTGAAGCTGGACTGATTGACATGTGATGCAGTAGTGGACAATGGTAATTAACCTCGGCGATTTCGTGTCCTGCAACGTTCCAAACATCGGGAGGTTCATGAATGACCGCTCGTCTGCATCATCATTGGTTGTGCCGGCTCATTTCAGTCACAACCTAACTTACCCTGTTTAGTACATTAGTCAGACGAACATGGTATGTTTTATGCCTATGTCAGTTACAATTTTGTGTCCTATCGATAATGCACACCACCATGCCGACTAGCTTCATATTTCTATCAGAGATGTTGATTCGATCGGCGTAATAATCCTATCGATAATGCACACCACCATGCCGACTAGCTTCATATTTCTATCAGAGATGTTGATTCGATCGGCGTAATAATGCCGAGCGACACATGCATATCTTCTGGTCTGAATTCGAAGCAAATAATGCAGAATGGGTAAACATGGTGAAACCCAACCTCCACCCAGGCATCCGAGAGTGAGTGCATGAGGCCATTGCATCGGTGGATGAATCCGCATCGGATGATCTTCATGACGTCAAGACCAAATTCATGTCTGCCCTTGCTGCTCTGCTCAAGGTAAACTCATTCACTATTAATAGTCCAAACAGAACTTGCAAATTTAATCCCATTGCAACTTGGATGGCATGGCGCGGACCACTTCCTCATCGTCGTCGCCCAGGATCTCCACGAGGTGCTCCCAGCCGTGGTCCGGTAGCCTGGGGCTCGGTAGCTTAGCCTAATTCTGTCATATCTTGCTGAATGCTCCAGTACAAGAGGCTGTATAATTCTATCATAGCGTGAAGAGCAGAGCAGAGCTGGCAGATTCTGACGATGATACCAAGAAATTCAGACCGGTGATTAAAACAAACACAAATACATCACACAACACAACAACACGTGCTAATGCTATGCACTTCAGAGTTCAGAATAATCGCAAGCCATGCACAACTGTATTGATAACAAAGAAAATAGGAGTACCTCCTTTAAAACAAAAAAAAACCTGTGCATATAAGCAAACCATGTTTACAAGCTACATGGCAGGGATAAACAGTAGGTGCTTAAAAAGACCATGATAAATACTGGCACCTAAGCAAACCGTCTCATAGAGGCTCATTAAGCAAAAAGAAACCTTTTTTCAGCTCCCAAGTCTGAACTTCTACCGCCTTCTCTTTGCGGCCCTCCTAGTTTTGGCGATCTGCTTCAATACATAAAAGGATACAATACCATGCACCGAGGTCCAAACCATATTGTATTCCGTCATACCAGGTTGACGGATGAAACAATCAATCGCCTCTGTTTGTATTTCCTCCTCCTTTTGGCGTAAGCTACTCCCGTCGTGGAATCCAAACGACAGATGAGGTGCAAAGTAAACTTTCATCTGTGGAGGTGGCCAGGCCTTTATGGCGTTTATACGCGCTTCATCAGTTGAGCTCCGAAAGCAGTACTCAGAAGCTGAAAAACTGAAGGTAAATCTGACAAACAGAACTTCTTGTGGAAATCTGCCTGTTAACTCCGATGAGATGATATTGCTAGCACAAGGCTTGTTGACCCCATTAGCTATGCACCAAAATGGGTCTGGATTCCAATCTGTAGTCACTTTAACCATGGATTCCCACCATACTGAATCGAAATATGAAACGTCTTGTGTAGGTAATTGGGTGAGTTCCCTAGTTGCATCCTCAACCAAAGACTTGAATTGAGGTCCAAGTGACCGCAAACATTTGGCAGTAATTCCAACTATGTTTGTGCTTTCGTATATTCTTAGAATCAGCGTTAGTTCACAATTTTTAAGTGGCGCCTTGCGATCTTTGTAATCAAACTTTAGCACTGCGACTCTGCCATACTCTTCCATATAACCCGTCAATACAAGAAGTGAGAAAGCCTTGCTTCCTTGCACCATGTCGTAGGAGAGACCCTTGCCTTGAAGAAGATGTCTGATGGGAGAGCTGAGAAACCTGTAGTGAGAAAGTGAACATCCAGACTCCACGTCCCTGACATACCTGTCGGCTTCCTTGACAAACCGCTCAAATCTTCCAACCAGAGAGCTGCTCAACACATCTTGACTTGGGACAATGAAAGAGGGCAGCACAGTATGCATAATCTTTCTGCGTACAGAGGGTACCATTTGCTGACGATCCCTCGCCCTGCTGAGCAGATCACCGCACTCCTTGGAGACATCCTTCAACTTCTTCTTCAGGCAAAACAACGTCATGATAGTGATGGGCATCATCCTGGTCCTCTCGAGCGCCAAATTCAGTCTCATGTGCGCCATCTCCAGCCTCTCCATGAGTTCCTCCTGGGACGCCTTTTCGCCGCGGCTGCTGAACAGGAAGGAGACAGCTCCGCTCACAGCCTCCTGCACAACTGCTGATGCTACCATTTCCTCCATTGCTTTCTTTTCCCTGCAGGGAAATAAAACTGGGAAATATGAGTGAGCTTCATTGATCAATAAACTTGTGATAGATAGATAGATAGATAGATAGATAGAAGAATATATGCCTGGAGTGGGAGAGAAAGATACCTTCTCGTTGTCGATTTCGCCTTTCTGGGTAGCAGAATCAAGCTGGCGAAGCGAAGTGAAGATAAAGAGTATGGATGGATGAGATGGCTAGCTGACTGTAGGTGCAAGAACGACTGAGCTAGTGAAGGAGCAGCCTGAATATAAGAGAGGAACTGCTAGCTAGGAAGCAGCCAGGAAAATGGTGAACGCTTAAAGATAAGAGGAAGCAGCGAGGAAAGTTGTGAACACCGAAAGTTAAGAGGAAGCAGCGAGGAAAGTTGTGAACACCCAAAGTTAAGAGGAAGCAGTGAGGGAAGTTGTGAACGCCGAAAGTGCTGGCTGTACTATGAGGAATGCCACTATGAACACAGTGTAATTCTTTGGATTTCATTCCTTCTTTGAATTTGTGTCTTCGTATTTCTTTATCCTGGCCCCCATGCACAGATAAAAGACCCACGCACATAGTACACACAGGACACAATCTCTCTCCCCACTCTCTCCTAATAACAATCCATCACTTTTAATTTCCTTTTGAATCCTTAGCCCGTCCCCGCAACCCTAGCCGCCACCGCCTCCTCCTGCCCGTCGCCGGCGGGATCCGGCCGCCCTCACCGGCGCGCGGCCCGGACCCGGCCCTCCCCCCCCCCCCCGCCCTTCCTCCCCTCCCCTCCTTCCACCCTCGCGCCGCCTCAGCGGGAGGCGGCTGGGCCGGCCCCCGCGCCGCTGCACTCGGCCCCGCTCTACTCTTCCTCTCCCCTGCCGTCGCCGGCGGGCGCCCCCGGCTCCGGCCCGGGAGGTGCCGACGGCGATAGGATCTCCCTTCCCCGTGCGCGCGTCCTCCCGGCCCGGGGCAGGGCGGCGGTGTCGCTCGGCTTGGCGGCGGTCCGGTGACCCGGCGGGGTGGCCGGCGGCAGACGTGGTGGCGGCGCTGCTCCTTGGCGGCGGGGCGGCGGGGTGGTGCTGGGTGGCCGACGTCGCGCCCAGGCCCAGATCTGGGCCCGGCAGGCCCCATCTGGGTCCTAGCGGGCCGGCCCCCGGCGTGGCCTCGTTGTCTGCGGCGCGGTGAGGAGGAGGAGCGGCTCGGATATGGGGCGCCGGCGCCGATGGCATGCCGGCAGCAGCGCGAAGGCGGGAGCTTTACAGGCCCACGAGGGCTTGGCCGGGCCTGTGGGCCCATTGGCCTGGTGTGCTCCTGCTATTGCGTCCGGACGGCTACCGTCGCTGACGGTGGAGGTGGAGCCCTCCCGCGTGCCGACGGTGCTGATGCCCTAGTCCCGGCTCCGATCCTTCGCCGCACTGCCTTCATTTCGTGGTGCCGTTGTGAGACGGCGTGGGGGCCTCATGACCGCGTTGGCGCAGGGCGGTGGTTGGTTTGGTGGATGGATCCGAAGCGCCCGAGGTGCGGGTTGGGATCAGGGGAAACCCCTGTCGGCATGGCCGACACCGGCGCGGTGGCGCCTGAGGGTGCCACCTGACCTTCCGGGAGGGCGTTGGGGGCTACCCTGCCTCTCGCCTCGTCGTGTACCGGGGGAAACCCTTGGCAGCAGCATCGTCATTGTCGCGATCTTTCTTGGAGGTGTTGATAGGTGCCGGCGCTTCGAAGTCTTGGAGCCTAGGGGTAGATTCCGGTGGGCGCAGCGATTGCGAGGCTTCTTCGTTTTTGTTGATCCGCCGTTGTCGGCATTTGTTTCTTTTGCTCTTTCTCTGTCGTTTCTTTTGGTCTTTTGAAAATTTAGAAGGTTCATATCTTTAATACCAAAATCTCTTTTTTGAAACTTTTTATATATTTGAACTCCTGATGCCAAGACCTTTAAAATAAGATTAATCTCGGATACATTACAAACACAATTAAATTTGAACTATTCAATCCATTAATTTCACTAAATCTATTTTGACTATTTTGAAATATTGATTTCAATTATTTCAAGCAACCGATTTCAATTTTTTTTCAAAAGAATGATTTCAATAATTTCATTTATCACAATCCCTTTAGTTCGTGTAAAACCGCACCGTAGCCGTGAGAAACCCTCCCTAGACACTTGGATGGAATTGGGTGCGCCTCCCCAGTTCCCGTGCCGTTGTCAAGCTGCCAAATCAGCATTCTGCCACCTACTCGTTGTCCCTCCGCCACTTTTCGTTGCTTTCACACACCATTAGCCATCCTCCCACACCATCGCGTCACCCTCCTGCCAATCCTCCAACACCACGCTATATATGTGCCAACGTGCTGCCTATTTTGATGGCGCATGTCGTACTACTCTGAATGCGGCAGGAGAATGACTTTGGAGGGGGAAAATGGGGAAGTCTCTCATCAATAGGGTACAAATGAGTATGACAATGTGTTTGAAAAAAAAACTTATAGCTAATGAAATTTAGGTATGAGGGAAAAACATCTGAATTTTCTCTTCCTTTTTCTCCAATACTTAAAAACTTAATTAGTGTATATAACGAGTTTCTTCAATAAAAGTACTATCAGATTCACTACTCAGCAATTCCTCACGGAGGACGACAGAGGAGAAGACCACGGCACCTTCATGCAGAAATTCCCCTGCTGCCGGCTGCTTTCCTCCGACCACCACCACCAGCAGCAGCTCCCCCCTGCACGGCCTCACCTTCGCCGTCAACCTCTCTCTGTCAAGCTCGCTCGCTCCCTCCCTCCCTCCCTTCCCTTCTTCCCTCGATTAGATCAACCTCTCTATGTGTACAGCTTCGATGTCACCGGCGTGGGCAAAACGGTGATGGACGAGATATGGCTTACAACATCAACGCTGAGTACGCGCACTACGGCCTCTCCGACTTCGGCACCGATACCGCGTACTGCTGCTTCTTCGGGCTCCGCTCTTCCCATGGATCCGCCATCCGAGAGCGGGTGTAGGAGGGAATTGCATCAGAGGATGAATCCGCCATGGATGATATTGATGCCATCAGGATCGAATTCAAGTCTGCCCTAGCTGCTCTGCTCAAGTTAAATCCATTCACTAGTAATTGTTGTAGAGGCCGGGCTTATCCTTCTTTCCGAAAAAAAAATTCACTAGTAATTGTTCAAACAGAACAAGCAATCTTTAATTCCGTTGCTGCACCAATTTTCTGAGCATGCAGCCAGCCAGGCAGCAGTACGAGTTGATTTGTTTTGTTGCTCTGCTTGAATGGATTTGCATTCTGTAGGAGGATGGGACCATGGCGATCCCGACGTCCCGCCGCGCTCCTCCGAAGCTGCGCATGGAGGCGGCCCTTCTCCCTGCTGTCTATCGCCGGCCTGTCAGGGTTCTCCCAGGTATGCATCTTGCTCGGCATCCAAGGGGGTGTCCTGATATCGGTCTCGCTGCTTGGGCGGCATGGCGCCGACCGTTTCCTCATCGTCGTGGCTCAAGAGCTCAATGAGGCGCTCCGAGACGAGGCCCCCGCCGGCTGGGGCTCTCGTCAGCTTCGCCTAATTCTAGCGTATCTTGCTGAATCCAATGGGATGTATGATAGAGCAAAGCAAACCACCGGAAATGGGAAGTGGGTACAATAGTTGTATGATTCGGTCTGAACTTATGCAATGTACACCGTGAAGGGCAGAGCAGAGCTGGCAGAGTGTGTGGAGTAAATAGATTTTGACGATGATACCTAGATATTTCAGACCGGTGATTAAAACAAACACAAATACTTCACACAACACAACAACAACACCTGCTAATGCCATGCACTTAAGAATAATCGCAAGCCATGCACAACTGTATTAACAAAGAAAATAGGAGTGCCTCCTTAAAAAAAAGAATGATCCACTGCCACCAGGCTTACAGAACATAGGCAGATAATATCAAGCACATTCATGGTTACAAGCCACGTGGCAAGGATAAACAAGTGGTTAATAGTAGCTGCATAAAAAGACCATGTAGCTAATAGGCTCAACAAGCTAATGGGTCTGTACTAGTATATGTAGTCCTTTTAAGCATGCCTTCCTAGTTCCAACCACACTGAATCGAAATATGAAACGTCTTGTGTAGGTAATTGGGTGAGCTCCCCGGTTGCATCTTCAACCAGAGACTTGAATTGAGGTCCAAGTGACCGCAAACATTTTGCGGGAATTCCGACAATGTTTGTGCTTTCATATAGTCTTAGAATCATAGTTAGGTCACAATTTTTGAGTGGCGCCTTGCTGTCTTTGTATTGAAATTCTAGCCATGCGACTCTGCCGTGCTCGTCCACAAAATCCGTGCGTATACCAAGTGAGGAAGCTTTGCTTCCTTGCACCATGTCATAGGAGAGGCCCTTGCCTTGAAGAAGATGTCTGATGGGAGAACTGAGAAACCTGTAGTGAGAAAGTGAAGATCCAGACTCCACGACCCTCACAAACTTTTCTGATTCCGAGGCAAACCGCTCAAACCTTCCAACAACAGAGCTGTTCAGCACATCCTGATTTGGGACAATGAAAGAGGGCAGCACAGCATGCATAATCTTCCAACGCAAAGAGGGTACCACTTGTTGATGATCCCTCGCCTTTTCAAGCAGATCATCACATTCCTTGTAGGCATCCTTCAACTTCTTCCTTAGGCGAAGCAATGGCATGATCGTGATGGGCATCATCCTGGTCCTATCGAGCACCAACATCCAGCTTTATGTGCGCCATCTCTAGACATTCTTCTTGTTAGTGTAAGCCGGCAGGGAGCTAGTGGCTGCTTCTGGCCCCCGTCCACATGGGGGCTTTGGGGTAGTTTATCGGATAAAAGATACCCAAGAATCCATCGAAGAGTAATACAAATTCATTGATTAGCTTTGGGAATTGGAGTCACCTCTTAGAAACTGGGACAGTCAATTGGGGAAGAAGATGAAGAGACTAGATTGACGACGTGTTTCTGGTAGAGAACCAAGGAAAGGAATGCGTTCGTGCGTGACTTGTCTCCCTTCATGGGCTGGGCCTGTTTCTTTAAGTACTATGGAGTACTATTTTTTTTCTAGCAATACATATGCACGGGGTATGGGCCCCTGGTCGGGCTGGGCCCCAGGCCGTCGCACTCAGCGCCATGGGCCAGGGCCGCCCTCGGCGGCAAGGATGGCCATGGCTCGGTTGGGGTTACGAACTGTGAGGGTGATCGAGATGGACACGTTGTAGAAAAAAGACGATGGCCCTGTTTGGATCCCTAAGTTAGAGTTGGTTTTAGTTAGTTAGGGCTCAAATAACCCAAAAGTATTCAAACATGATGGGTTGGTTTAGGTTAGTTGGATCTAACCCACCCCAAAAAATTAGCCCACACTAGAGGAGCTTATTTAAGTTAGTTCTCCTGGGCCCACTAGAAAAATTAGTAGAAAAAGTAGTTACCCCTTACATCCAAACATGGTCTAAAGTAGTCAAATGATTAAGAAAAAATATTTATTGTTAATCTAACTCTACCATTAAAACAGCTCTTTGGTTAGAGTTAGTTTAGGCTTGGTTCAGGATTAGAATCTAACTCTAACCTCTGACTGAGTTAGAGTATACAAACAGAGTCGATATTGTGGTCGCAACTGACTCGCGCTGTGTGTTAGTGGGGGCGAAGCTAGCTGGGGGGACGGGCGTCCTGGACGTAGGCCTCGATCTGTGGGATAACGGCGAAATGTAGCACGAGGAGCACGCTGGCGGCAAGGACGGTGAGCGCAGGTAGGGCATTTGAGCAGCCAGGACAGGAGGCGTTCCTTTGTGCCATTTCGTACGTGTTTCATCTCCAGTAATATCGTGGTCCAGAGCCTAATTATTAACGGCTCGGGGGTATGGGATATCATGCATGGCTGACGGTGGCCAAGTAGAATTTCAGCATGTCCTGTCCAAGACCAGCAACTACGAAAGGGATACTGTTGGCGTTGTGCGATAGTGCGAGATGGTCTTATCATCACATGCAACACACCAATAGAGATCATTGCGTCATATTTGCAGCGAATGTGTCGTCCGGACGTTGTTCGTCTATACTGTAGTCAACAGGCCTTGGTGGTCGATAGGCGTCCTCGCCAGCAAGTGGCTCCTTGCCATCTTGTGGATTGGTCGGTCACGGTTCTATTGTCTAGCTGCAGCTGGCCAGGAGGCCGACACCAGCCTATGTAAAGACAAATAGACTTGATGTCTATAGATTCTTTGAAGAGTAGTCAAACAAAAGACACTTTTATTCGTTTTTTGTCCGTTTGGGTCGGCCCGACGAACACAAATGTCCGGCGTCGTGTTTGGGTCGGAGTGAGCGCCCAATGTTGGTCCGACCCATTTTGTTGGCGCGCTAAAAAAATTTAACATGCATTTAATTAAACAGAAAAGTCGGCCATGAAGGCAGGCGAAAGTCCACATTACATTAATTAACTTAAAACAACTAAAAACTAGATGACGCGCAGCCTTAGGCATCCTCGTCGGCGTCTGCGTCAGGGCCGGTGAGGTCGATGAGCGTCGGCGCAGGGCCGGCCCAGGGGAGCGTCGTGTTCCAGAGGGCGGCGATGTCGGGCTGCGCCGCCGCTGCCTGGGCCTGGCACGCCTCCTCTTCGGCCTCGCGCTCGAGCATCTGTAGGCGCTCGCCCTCCCGGCGCTCCTCGGCCAGTTGAACACGGCGCCAGTGATCGAGGTAGGCCGCCTCCTGCTTCTCCGTCTCCCCGAGCCAGATTGGCGGAGTGCTAACCCACTCGCGCACTATTCCGGTCCAGGAGTAGCACTCGAGGGGGGACGGCTCCTTCGGCTCGGCTTTGGGCGAGGACGGCGGGGTCACCGGCGGCACGATGCAGTTGCCCACCGCGGAGAGGGCCACGGGCTCCGCCATGGGAGCCTGGAAAGCCGCCTCATCCGTCTCCCTCCGCCGCTCTTCCTCCTTGCTCTCCTTAATGGCCGCCTGGTAGGCGGCCTCGGCCTCCTGGTCCTCGTCGCGGACGACAAGCGGGGGCGGCGGCAGGTTGCGGTCGACGTTGTGGACGCCGCGTCGCCTTGCCTCCTCGTGCTCGAAGGAGAACCATCGAGCCCAGTAGGGCGAGTCGACGGCGTATTGCGGTAAGGCGCGCTGCTCTGGCGTCAGCAACACCCGCCGGCGCCGCACCTTCTCCACATGGGCCCTGGCCGTCCGCGGCGCCGTCGGCACTGGGATCCTCTCCGGATCCAAATGCCAGTCATGCGGCAGCGTGACGTCGAGGTACGACAGAGGCACACGGTGCCGCCATTGCCACTCGGCCTGGGGCACCGGCACATTGATGTGTTGCCTCTGCCGGGGAGCGCACGGCGGCGCGGAAAGGGCGGGGAGGGAGGGGGAATGGCAGGCGGGGGGGCTTGCCCTTGCCGCTGATGCCGATGCCGGAAAAGAAGCCCATGCTGGCAGTGGCTAGGGTTGTCGCTGGTGTGGGGGCAGGGGTGGCTAGATTGGGACGGGGCGAGTGGCAGTGGATGAGGACGGCACCGCCGCACACCCGGCTTAACAAAGGACGACCGCCGTCGCTGACGCGTGGGCCTAAGGTGGGAGGTCGTCATAAGTAATGTTGACCGTCGAAGTCGGACGACCACCAGGTGAGGACGCGGCGGATAGCCAAAAGACGCGCGAGGCGTCCGTTCCACGTCAGGCAATTTATGTATGGGTCGGCACGTTAGGCCGCCTTTTTTGTTCGCGCCGACTTAAACGGACGGCGACAAAAGAAGAAATGGGTCACCATATTGAAGTTGCTGTAATTAGCGGTAATGCATGTGGTACTTTTTAAAGCCTCGACCACTGCATGTGAATCATAGGGGCTGTGATTGGACGTTACGATTGCATGTGAAGTGCAAGCGGTTTATATTAGATTATTACTAAAAAAAGGGCAAAGCCTTCTGTTGACCTTCTCTCGCGAGGATAACGTGCTTAACCTGCATCTGAAAAACCACTTACCAACGATGAGTCTAATTTTCCAAGTTTAAGTCCACGAGCACTTGTTGCTTGGAGATACTAAGTATCCTTTTTGTGAGGACATAAGCCATGGTGGGCGTGTCGAGTGTGTGTGTGCGCGCGCGCGTGTGCGCACGTTGGACGTGTCGGATGCCGGTCAGTAGCCGTGTCGGGTCCATGGTAGGGTGTGCGTGTGTGTCTGCGCGTGTGTGAGCTAGTTGGCTTGCTATGCGGGTGCCGGGGTGCGTGATCGTGTCAGGCACTGGACCCAGTCGCGCGTGAGTCTTGAAGTGCGGGACGTGACGGCTGCACGAGTGGGTGCGCCGGGAGCACGGGATGGGGCGTTGGTGCGCGCACGCATAAAACCCCTCCCTCCCCATGTGTTGTAACTCGTGGCTCGAGTTGTTGCTTGAGGTAGAAAACACCACCGTGTCCATCGTGCCTTCTTAGTTCTTATTCCTCCTTTCTTCTCCGGTTCGTGGCTGGACAGAGGTGAGAGAGAGGGGTGGTGTGATGGTGAGCTAGGGCAAGGGTTAAAAACTGACAGATTTTTACTTTCTCCTTTCATCTATATAGGGCCTAATGCATTTTTTTAAGACCGCTTTTAACTATTGACAATATTAATAGTACATAACATGCACAATGTGAAATTATATCATTGAAAACTCCTTTCATACATGAATTTAACGGTGTGCTTTGTGTAAGTTGCATGTCATATATTATTGCTCTAATATTTGGTCAAAGTTAGACTCGAAAAACGCATTAGGCCCGGAAGGAGGGAGTAACGGTTGTCCAGTGTACACTAGTGGAAGCATGTAAAACCTGAGAGACTTTATTGACTAAAAAAGAAATATCTGATCTACTCAAAATCAAATAAATATTGCAAGGCCTTACAAATATTGTACTCTATATAAACCGTTCAAGAGGCTCGATGTACACACACCGCATCACATTGAGCTCTAATCCTCTCAGCTCTCACAAGTAATCCTCTCAGCCCACACACACGCATGAGCTAGCTGAAGTGCGGAAGTAGCACTAGTTAGTTATCAAAACTAGAACTAAATGGCGACCTCGCTGCTCCTCTCCCTACCCCAACAATGGCAGCCCTTCCTCTTAGCACTCATCGTTTCTGCTGTCTCCCTCCTACTGTGGACAAGGAGGAAAGGGAAAGGGCGGCTGAAGCTGCCACCGGGCCCCGTGAAGCTGCCCATCGTGGGGAACCTGCACCAGCTAGGCTCGCTGCCGCACCGGACTCTGAGTGATCTGGCGCGGCTCCACGGGCCGGTGATGCAGCTGCAGCTCGGCACGGCGCCCACCGTGGTGCTGTCTTCAGCGGAGGCGGCATGGGAGGCGCTCAAGGTGCACGACCTGGACTGCTGCACGCGGCCCGTGTCCCCGGGGCCAACGCTCCTAAGCTACGGCCTCAAGGACGTGGCGTTCGCGCCCTACGGCGCCTACTGGCGCCACATCCGGAAGCTCCTCGTCGTCGAGCTCCTCAGCGCACGCCGCGTCAAGGCCGCATGGTACGCGCGCCAGGAGCAGGTGGACAGGCTGGTGGCCGCCCTGTTAGCCGCCGGGAAGGCGAAGCAGCCAGTGGTGCTGGACGAGCACGTCCTGCGCCTCTCCGACTGCATCACGGGCACGGTGGCGTTCGGCAGCGTCTACGCCAGCGACAAGTTTGCGAGCTTCCAGCACGCCCTCGACGAGGCCATGGAGGTGATCTCCTGCACCTCCGCGGAGGACTTCTTCCCCAAAGCCGTTGGCCGGCTCGTCGACCGCATCAGTGGCTCCGTGGCCCGCCGCGAGAGGGTCTTCAGGCAGCTCGACGCCTTCTTTGAAATGGTCATCGAGGAGCACCTGGACCCTAAGCTCGCCAACCCTGCTGAGAATGAGAATGGCGGTGGCGGCGACCTCGTCGACGCGCTCATCGCCCTCTGGAAGGAGGACCCTGGGTTCACCAGGGACCACGTCAAGGCCCTAATCTTTGTAAGCACTTTAATCAACTAATCTTTTGCTTTGACCGACCGATTCATGCATGCATGCATGCGTTCAGTCAGAACAAAAGTAGAAAATGAAGAGCATTATTTTTTGAGTTTCAGAACACGTTCATCGCCAGCATTGACACGAGCTCGGTGACCATCCTATGGGCAATGTCAGAGCTGATCCGGAAGCCATGTGTGCTCGGCAAGGTGCAGGCCGAGATCAGGGCCGTGGCGGGCGGCAACGTCAACGGGAGGGTGCTGTCAGAAGACGTGTCCAGGCTCACCTACCTCAACATGGTCGTGAAGGAGACCCTCCGGCTGCACCCGCCGGCGCCACTGCAGCTGCCGAGGGAGACGATGCGGCACATCCAGATTGCCGGGTATGACGTGCCGGCCAAGACGCGGGTCTACGTCAACGCGTGGGCCATCGGCAGGGACCTGGCGAGCTGGCCGGACGGCCCGGAGGAGTTCAACCCCGACAGGTTTGAGGGGAGGGACGTAGACGTCAAGGGCGAGCATCCCGAGCTGATGGCGTTCGGCATGGGGCGCCGGATATGCCCCGGCTTGTCCATGGCCATGGCCACTGTAGAGTTCACCCTGGCCAACCTGCTCTTCTGCTTCGACTGGGCGCTCCCGGAGGGGATAGCGGCAGACGACGTGAGCATGGAGGAGGAAGGACGGGTCGTGTTCCACCGCAAGACGCCGCTCATGCTCGTGCTTACTGCTTACGTACCGCCACGGCCACGTCCTTGCTGAATTGGAACATCACAGTAGTTGGCTATTGCAATATGGGATTGCTGAGTGTCAGTGTCTTAGTCGATCCTATATTTGCAGGACTTTACGTTGAGATCCGTGCAAATTTTTCTTTCCAGTTTGTTCATTTTCTTTCTTACAAGTTATATCACTTGACTTAAACCTGGTTAAGTATAAGTCAACTGAGACTTAGACACACCAATTGCAATATCCAGTTTGCAACTCTCATAGTACACTACTCCCCGAAAACATTCAACACAGCTTACCCACTCTGGTTCCTGCTATCCTAAGAGCAAGTACAATAAAGTGAGATAAGCAAGCTATAAGGAATAGAATAATATATCTTTGTTTAGTTGGAGGAAAGAGAAGAGGAAAAAGAACATAAGCGAGCTCTTGGTTAATAGCCAGCTCTAACACGAGATCCAAGAAGCTTTGTAAGGATGTAAGGTGGATCAACTATTGATAAACTAGTATATATTTAAAACTTACTGTCGTACATACCAGCTAAGAGGTTGACCGTATATGACATGGCAACTTCTTATAGCTAGCCGACCGTTCGTTGTATTATTAACCACACTCTAAGCGTCCATATCCACGGGAATCTGCGTCACCCAGAACCATAAGATGCCCGTGCACATTATAATTACCAGATGCAGACCTCTAACCAATCTACGATCCAGAAGGGTACTATTCGTGAGCCGCTCTGCACCCAGCACAAGCGCAAAGACATACGATTCCGGACAAAATTGACAGGAACACATGACCACACTGTGCATGTCTAGCCTCTTCTTATGTGGACGGTTTGTGCTTTACTAAACGCAGAATATGCATCCACGGAAAATCTAGCTGTAGGTAAAGTTGTGTCCTAGACCAAAAGTACTGGGACCTACTTTACTTTCAAAATCAGTAGCATGCAGACCTGGAACATCAACGCAGCTAAGACTTGGCGCATTTTACACCTACCATTACGGTCACCACACGTGCCATAGACACGCGTCAAAAAAATATCATTATGACAATAATTGAAGGTTCTATTGTTGAAGCAATTTTTTCATTTGATTTCATGTTCGCAGTCGTCGAATCTAGATGCATCGAGATCTTTCTCCATCTACTTGTCATCACGAAATACATGAAGAGTCACCGGCCACATGCGTGCCGCCTAATAAGGGCCACTTCTTTTGGTAGCTTAAAAAAAGCCACCTCTTGCCTAACTTTTTTCATAAATCGTCTCATTTATTTATTGGGGCTTCTAAACTAGTTATGAGATAATTAATTTAGAAGTCTCAATAAATTTAAAGGACAACTTATTTTTAAATTGCCCAGAAGAACTGGCCCTAATTCTAACTAGGCAGTGCTAGAATGCATACTATTTCCAAGCATCAAGTAAGTGCTCCTATACATAAGAAAGAAAAATCCATGTCGAGTATCATGATTATTAAGAAAACATAGGATAGATAAGGATTTGCTTTATCTTGCCTTGTACTCCAAGATGATACATACTCCTACATATATGCCTACGAGTATCAAGCAATACAATATCGATTGCAGCAATCTCCCTCTCTATTCCTCTTACATGGTATCGGCTTAACCCCGTTGCTTCCACACCGCGCCGCCATCGGGGCGGTCGATCTCCCTGATTGTCATCGGGGGCCGCGCCGCCCGCTACCTATGGTTCGTCCACCGGTCGTGTTGATCAGCAGCCCTAAAGAGTCTTTTTCTGATCCTTTGATCTGGATTTTCTCTCTCGTGTTGGTCATCTTGATCAAGCTGTCGTGCTCTCACTTTATAACCCAACTATGAAGGTCGTCAAACGTAGTCGCCGCAAGTGCAAGGGGTTTAGGAACGACATGGAAAAGATGCGAGAGAAGGGAAAACGGGCGAAGAAGCCCAAGTACGACGACTACCTGGCTGAACCACCCGTGAACAACCGCTGTTCCGCCGTGCGTCATCAGCCCGGACACATCAACAGGAAGAAATATACCTGCGCTGACAGGAAGGCGGCCGCCGCAGCAGCCGCGAATAGTTCCAGGAACGCCTCCAACCCCACGGCCCTTGCTGGCTGACTTGGTAGATGTTAGCACGATGAGCATGGCGATGCTATCTTGTATTTTGTTATTTCATACCATTAAATTTCCGGCGACCGTGATCTGTGTATTCAGCACAAAGTCTGCAAATGTGTGGCTGTAAATCTTACCCCCAGTTTCGTACTTGTATTATACTGTTTTTACGCCAGTAAGCTTGTCGCTCTGAGTTTAATTATGTTATAAAACAACGCGCAGGATGGAGGAGACGTCGGAGGACCAGGATCGTTCTTCTCGGCATCGGGTTCGTAGTCCAATGTTAATGAGTGAATAGCATAAAGTTACTACTTTATAGGTTAAGGTTTCAAAAAACTACCAAATTTATTTTTTTTCGTTGATAACTATCAAATCTGGGGTCGGTTGTTTCAAAAAACACAAAACGCTCGTTGTTAGCGGTTTAAGCCATTTTCTGACAGGTCGGATCCACTCTTAAACATTCTGTTTGTTTGACTGTTTTGTTTGACCGTTAACTTACATGTGGGACCCATGTGGGATCCACATGTAAGTTCTCTCTTCTTCCTCTGATTTTTTCTTCTCTCCCTTCTCGACCACCTCCACCACCGCACCTCCACCACCTGCCGCATGCAAGCCAGGTCCGGCCGCGGGACGGGCCGCCGCACAGACTGCCGCGCTGCCATTGGAACTCCCGTCTCCTGTGAGTCGTCGCACGTCGCCGGCAACCGCTTCGCATTGCCGCATTGACCCCTGCCCCGCATCGACATCGAGCCGCCTGCTGCCGGCGCCCTCGTCCACGGACCCGGGAGAGCATGCCGGAGCTTGGGGCACCAGGAGTTGGAGGCTGAGCTCCCTCGCCAGCCCCTTCTTCGGCTCACAAGGAGGGCTCCGCCCGACGCCGGAGCGTCTCCACCCTCCACCTAGCCGGCTCCTCCCGTTCTAGAATGAGGGAGGATGGAGGGGAGAGGCCAGCGGTCAGCGACCTGATTCCGGCAAGCCTCGATGCAGGGGCGCAGCAGTTGACGCCGCTCGACTTCGTCGGGTCGAGGAAGGCGGCCGGCGGCACTGGTATCCCGGCGAGGGGAGGAACGGCGGGGAGGCGCAGGGCGAAGGGCCATAGTAGATCCGGCGACTCCCAGGCGCGGCGGCGCGCCGCAGGCTGGCGACGGGCGACTGCATCAGGAGGGTGGGATCCTCTCTGCCTCCCGATTTGAGCGAAGGAAGAAGACAGATCGAAGGAAGAAGACAGGAACGAGTAGAGAAATTAGGGATTTTGTTTTTTTGTATTGGGGATTTTTGTGAGGCTGACACATGGGTCCCATTTGTCATAACGTGCAACTTAACGGTCCACTCTTATCAGTTTTCTTACATGCGGGCCCAACTGTCATAATCATGATCAATTATAAAGCACCGAGCGTTTTGTGTTTTTTGAAACAGCCAACCCCTGACTTGTTAGTTATCAACGAAAAAAATAAATTTGGTAGTTTTTTAGAACCATAATCCATAAAGTAATAGCTTTATGTTATTTACTCAATGTTAATGAATCCACCAGATCTTGATGAAGCTGAATATGGCGGTCTTACTTTGCTGGACCCGGAGTACGACTATGATCATCGTGGACGACTTATATCACATGGAATGGTACGCTCCTTGCTGAACGACCGTCCAATGCTGCTATTTATAATAGATTGCTTACGCATGTAATTTCGACGCAAAGACTATATCCTCTCCGAACCCGCGGGCATACAATCTCCAACCACAGCAAGCAGCTATTTTTTTTTTCGAAAAGGGGAACTCCCCAGCCTTTGCATTAAGAGTGATGTATACGGCTATCTTATTAACCGAAAAACAAATTGTGCCAACAAGGTTCCAAAGTCTCAAACTGAAAGAAAGAAAAAGCAGCTCACACAGAGCACAAAAGGCTAGATACACAAACTAGCCAGAAAAAGATGCCACAACCGGCTGGCTAAAAGAGATAGGTAAACTAATTGCCTATCCTATTACATGACCGCCATCCAAACCGGTTGAAGATATCCCGAGCTACCATCTCCCAACGGATAGACCCAGTAACCAAATGCTCCCTGGCCTTCATCGGAGTGAGTAGCGACCACGAACGGATCACTGCCGTAGCTCGGAAAATAACCTGCAAAAAATGAATCCGTGATGTTTTGTTAAAAACCAAATCATTTCTGCAAGTCCAAATGGTCCACAGCAAAGCGCAAACTCCAACCCGAATATGTCTTGCTAAGGCAGACTCAATCCCATTAAGCCAAGTCCCAAATAAAGCGTTAACAGTAATCGGTGGAGTAATATTAAAAGCAATATGGACCGTCCGCCAAAGGACCTTGGCCAACGGACAATCAAAAAAGAGGTGCTTAATCGTCTCATCCCGATCACACAAACTACACCTAGTAGGTCCTGTCCAATTACGCTTTATTAAGTTGTCCTTTGTTAAAATAACTTGTTTATGAACAAACCACATAAACACTTTTATTTTTAAAGGAACTTTGACATCCCAGACATTCTTGGAAGTTGGAATAGAGTTCGTATTAATAACATCAATATACATTGACTTAACTGTAAAAACTCCAGACCTAGTCAACCTCCAGCGTAATTCATCAGGTTGGTCAGAAAGTTGAACCTCCATCAGTCTCCTAACTAAATGGAGCCAAACTCCCCAACGATTGCCCGCTAGCGACCGTCTAAACTGAATATTAAGGGGGATAGATTGAAATACCGTTGCAACGAACACCTCACGTCGTTGAGCAATACGATATAAAGACAGATATTGAATGGCCAAGGGTGAGTCGCCAAGCCAGGTATCCTCCCAGAACCATGTAGTAGCACCGTTTCCAATAACAACTCTTGTCCTATTGAACATAGATTGTTTGACTTTCATTAGTCTTTTTCAGAAAGGCGAGTCAGTCGGCCTGACTATTACTTGGGACAGTGTTCTAGTCTGGAGGTACTTGCTGCGAAGGATCTGCGCCCACATGGCCTCAGTCCCGGATGAGAGCTTCCACAACCACTTACTAAGAAGGCATCTGTTCTTAACTTCAAGATTCTCAATACCAAGACCTCCTTGGTCTTTCGGTCGATAGATAATATCCCATTTAGCAAGTCGGTATTTTCTTTTAAGTTCATCACCCTGCCAGAAGAAGCATGATCGATAGAAGTCCAGTCTTTTCCTAACACCAACTGGGACCTCAAAGAACGATAAGAGAAACATAGGCATACTCGTGAGCACCGAATTAATCAAGATTAATCGGCCTCCGTATGACATGAGCTTACCCTTCCAGCAACTCAGTTTCTTCTCAAATCGGTCCTCGATACACTTCCATTCTCTGTTTGTCAGCCTACGATGGTGTATCGGAATACCAAGGTAAGAGAAGGGTAAATTCCCCAGCTCGCACCCAAACAATTGCCTATAAGATTCCTGTTCGTCTTTGGCTCTACCAAAGCAGAACAACTCGCTCTTATGAAAGTTAATCTTTAACCCGGTCAATTGTTCGAAGAGGCATAACAACAGCTTCATATTTCTCACCTTGGTCAAATCATGCTCCATAAAGATGATTACACGGAGCACATTCATCAAGCAAATCTCCTGCCGTTTGTAACTATGGTTTGGGGTAAACTACCTTCGATCAACTCAGCTCTACTATCAGCCTTGGTCGACCGCTGGAGGCCAGAGAAGCATACGTTCCATTTCCCGTCCGGCGAGATGATAGTCACCCTGCGTGACGTCCAAATGATCCTTGCACTGCCAATCACCAGGAACGCAATTACGGGCAACACTGATACAACCACATGTATCCGGCAGACCAAGTTGTCGTTAGGCGCTTGGCCCCCGGGATGGGTGGAGCGCAAAGCTGCACGCCACAATGTCGAGGAGGAGGCACTACCCCGCAATGACGACTAGCAAGCTAACGATGGGGCTCAAAGTACAGCTGCTTACTGCGACAATGTAACTTGTTCGGTCAGCCAGAAAACGAAGCTTCCAAAGAGAAGGAAGTCCTTCGGCTTTCCGTTGTCATGGCTGAAAGAACAGTTTGACGAGCCACCAGGTCAAGACACTGACGACCGAGTTCTTGATCAATACACCAGGGGTTACCTCATGTACTCCCTCCGTTCCAAAATAGATGACTCAACTTTATACTAACTTTAGTACAAAGTTAGGACATTCTTATTCCCCGACGGTTCAGGCGGCGCCGCTCCTGGATATGGCTCCCGCTACTGAAAAGCTGGGAAAAAGGCGGCCGCTACAGTTGGGGGGCTGCTGCTCTGGGGTGGCTCTACTGTCAGCTGTGCTTGGCATGTTGTTGTCGAGACCTCTCTGCAAATCTAGGTGGTTGCGTGGTGCTACTCCTGCTATGGTCATGGTTCCATCTTCCGGTTGGCAGGCTGAACATCCCGAACTGGCCTTGTGTACCAATTACACTACCACCAATGGTTGATCCTGATCGCCATAGCACATACGCCATCATATTTGAAGAGGCGCCATGTAACCAACATGATCTATACATGCACTACTCGGGCATGTTCGACATGCTCATGCACGATAAGGTAAGATTTCCTGCATCGCTTGAGCGATGCTGTTTGTTGTATGATGCTTAGATACCTCACATCAGAACGTTTTCAGGTAATGTGGCAACCGTACTCGATATTCTGCCAGCCATCGTTTACTGCTCACCTTAACCCGGACTGTGTATCCGATGACAAGCATTAGCTATGCCCGTATCCTCTTATTAACTTCCACATCGTCGAATACTACAATCCGGAGAGGGTCTGTCATCAGTTTGATGTATTGCAGGAATCTATTGTTGAAATCAGCAGAAAGACAGAGCGAGATCTGCACAAGTAAGTCATAAAATTGGTTCGAGATCTGCACAAGTAAGTCATAAAACTGGTTCATGGACTTACTGGTCATCTTTCGTGTTTAGACGGACCCGTAACTAAATAGGTCATGATTCATGGCCGTCTCATCTTTCAGGGTAGACCGGCGAAAGTGCAAACAGACAGCTGGGGCGGATTTTCATAGAGTCCATATAGACGCCTGGATATGCATTGGCGAAGCTGTTTTATTACCCATCATGTAATCTTCCTAAAGTTATTTGTTTTGTTAGGAAATACAAAATCATACTAAAGAAAATGAAAATCGGTATGAGATTGATACACTCTGTTTATTATAGCCAGACCTAACCAGGTTAGTTTGCATGTGCAGCTATCAGAAGTAGAACACATGCTAGATGGCAACTTACTACTTTTATTTTAATTACCAAGAAGTCTCTTAACATGTGTCTTACTCAATGTAGGTGGTCGCCACCAATAACTAATATCGCATTGGTGCCTTATGGTTTGGATAAGGCATCATTCATGATGTTATGCCATTGTTTGCCTAGATAGTTGGCATGTTGTCAAATTAGGACTATTTTTGTTTTCCCTTATTGCCTTCCAGTTGACAGATTTGTTGCACTAGTACACGAAACATCGAAAAGCATCGTGATTCTGTGAAAAAGGGTATGTTTTCTTTATACTGTATTTATATATATTTGCCCTTTTTTATGTTGTTTGCTGAATTTTCGTACTTTGGCTTCTCTGGCAACACCATTGCCCCAGTTCCATAATGAGATAGATATAAACAAAGATCTTTAGGAGATTGTGCTGTCTACTTTAGTAAGTCTATTACTCTTAAATATATGCAGTTTCTTTACTAAATATAAGATAGTGTACAAGCTCTAGCGGTAGTTGCCCACCGAATAAGTTAATACAAAAGAGAACAAATGCATTATTAGTTCTGACCAACCTGGGTTCAAACTGTTTGGTTGATCTCTATCCCGTTCGAACCCAACGGGTCGAACGGACCCTTGACTCGCGCCCTGATTGGGGGCGCCCAACCAAACCATGGTTGGTGGACCCCTGTGACCCACGCTATATAAATAGAGGTGGGGGCCGGGGCACGACTTACGAGGTTAATCGCTGCCACAATCCCCACCGACACTCCCTTCCGATCTAGGGTTAGCGCGGCGCTCACGGGAAGCACACCACCGCCGCCATCTCTGTCCACATCGCCGCCATCACTACACCACCATGGCCGGCGCTGGATCGAGCTCATCCGCACCTAAAGAAGGTAGGTTCATCGGATCTACTAGCCTACTCCGATCTAAGGCCTATCAATGGTTTTAGAGCTAGATCGGGCTAGTTGATTTCGGTACAAAGAAGAAGAAAAAAAAGGAAAAGAAAAAAGAGATCCCCTCCCCAAGAACCCTAATCAGAGGGCAAAGGAAAGTTCACCAGCAGAGGGCCTCGGGTCTCGCCGGCAAAGTGCGCCGCCACTTCGGCCGCGCGTTTCCTCTCGATCCCCACACGCATCAGCAAGCCGAGGTGCGGGGAAGAAGAACACAGCCTCCCAACAGGGCAAAGGGCATCACGAACAAACCGCTCGACAGCGGCGCGCTCACCGCAAGGTGGACGCGCAGCCGGCGAGGGGGATGGTCACGGCGCCGCATAGGAAGCCCGCCGGATCTCTCTCTCTCTCTCTCTCTCTCTCTCTCTGCCAGATGATTACGCAAAGAGAAAAAGGGGGGAGGGAGAAAAGCTCGCGGGAGCGGTGGCTATCAGCCCCGTCTCCGGTGGCCGGCGGCCGTCCTGGTACCACGGCATGGTGGCCATCTCCGGCGACCGGGCGTGATGGCCCGACGACAGGATGAGCGGCGCGTGGGAGGAAAGAATGGCTAGGGTTCGATCGAGGGGAGCTGGATTGGGCGTTTTGTTCGGCCGATCTAGGCGCTGGACCGTCGGATGAAATCCGACGGCCAGGCCGCAAACCCTATCCAGCCACTGGGCCACTGTGCTTAAAAGGAGCCAAGGCCGCCGCAGCAGGCGCAGCCCACACGCTGGGCTGAGTCCGGCTGCCACAGCGCGCAGGCCGTCGGCCACGTCGCTCGGGCCACCGCCGCGCAGTAGCAGGCTGTAGGGTTTCTCTGCTATTTTTTTCACAGCAGAGTTTTGATGAACTTTGTCCAGCTTTTGGGCAAATCTTATATATAGTTTCTATGCAAATTTTTCCAACGAAAAGTTTGTTTAGAAAATAGAAAAGTTTCCGAATATGAAAATAGAAAATTTTCCGAAAAGAAATGTTCATGAATTTTTATAAAGAGAATAAGAAAGTTCATGATTTTTTATTCGGTCAAAGAAAAGTTTTTGTAAATAATAAAAGGTTCATGAATTTTTATTCATGTTTTTCCGCTGCGTAAATAATTAATGCTCTTTCACATAGAAAATAAAAGTTTATATAGTATTATGTTTTTAACAGCATGTTAAAGTGATTATTAGAATGAATATGATTATGCTATGTTTATGACCAACGTTATTAATAACATGATCATGTTTTATTATTGAAATTTAAAGGTGCATTTATTTCTAATTTTTGCCCAACGGTAATATAGATTTAATTGCATAGACAATTATATGTTTAATTTGGCCAACGTTAGATTAATGCATATGACTGTTATATTGATGTCACTTAAATTGTGATTTTGGGAGGCTTTCACTTGATGAGTTGCCTAAAAGAAGATCTGACACTCAGAGGTGACAATCACACTGAGTGGTGGAAGAAAGTTGAACTGGCATTTGTCTGTGCTGATCTGGACTGGGTTCTGGATGAACCACAGCCGGTCAGACCTACAGAGCCAGTAAGAGAGACCACTGATGATGATGCTGCATGGGCTAAAAAGAGGGGAGATTATGCTCCTTTGGAGATGTCCTACATCATAGACAACCAAAAGTGGGTCAATGCAAACTAAAAGTGCATGGCCTTTATAAAGAATACAATTGAGAGCACCATTGTGGGCTCCATTGTATAGTGCACTTTCGCAGGGGAGTTGCTCACAAAGATAAAGAGCCAGTTCACTGGCTCTTCAAAGATATATGCCACCCAGGTGTTAAAACAACTGGTGACAGAACAGTACACAGGTGGTGGAATAAGAGAGCACATCCTCAGGATGAGCAATATGGCAGCAAAGTTAAAGCCCATGGATGAGGATCTGGAGATCAAACCAAAGCTCCTGGTCCACCTGGTCATGGCTTCACTGCCAAAGGAGTTTGAAACTTTTGTTGTGAACTACAATATGTCACCTGGAACATGGGACATTGAAAAGACAATTACAATGTGTGTCCAAGAAGAGGACAGACTAAAAGCCTCACATGGTGGTATACTCAACTATGTGAAGGATCATAAGAAAAAGAACTACAATCAAAACAACAAAAGTTCTGCTTCAAAGCCACAAGGAAAAGCTCCCTATCAGCATCAGCGTCAGCAACAGTCTTTCCTAGTGGACAAAGACACTTGTCTCCACTGTAAGCAGACCGGGCATTACAAGAAAGACTGCCCTGTTTGGCTGAAGTCCTTAATGGCAAAGCAAGGTAACAACATTGTTTCCTTAGTTAATGAATCCTTCTACACATAGTTTTCGAAATCTACTTGGTGGATTGACTCAGGGGCAACTGTTCGTGTTGCAAATTGTTTACAGGGATTCCATTCGACCCGGACTATGCTAAGAAGAGAAGGAGGCATTGAAGTAGCCAATGGAAGCGGAAGTTGAAGCTGTCGGCGACATCTCCTTGGAGTTAGCTGATGGATTCAAGCTTCTACTTAGAGATGTTATTTATGTTCCTTCATGTAATAGAAACTTAACTAGCGTTTCATGTTTGGACAAAGAAAATTATGAGTGTTATTTTGGACATGGCAAGTGTGCCATATGGTATAATAATGCTTATGTGGGTAATGCTTTACTACATGATGAGCTTTATTTGTTATCACTTCATGAAAAAGTGCATTCTGTATGCAATGTGAATGAACATGTTTCCGTGTCGAATAAAGAACAAAAGAAAAGAAAGAGAACATTCGACTCATCGAAATTATGGCACTGTCGCTTGGGCCATATTTCGAAGGGGAGAATAGAAAGATTAGTCAAAAGTAAAATTCTTCCACAGTTAGAATTCTCAGACTTAGAACAATGTGTAGATTGCATTAAAGGAAAGTATATAAAACAAATCAAAAAAGGTGCAATCCATAGCACAAGCACACTAGAAATCATCCACAAAGATATTTGTGGACCATTTCCGGTGAAAAGTGTGGATAGATATGACTCGTTGATAACATTCAGAGATGATTACTCTCGCTATGGTTATATTTATCCAATCAAAGAAAGATCTGAAGCGTTGGATAAATTTAAAATATTCAAAGCTGAAGTTGAAAATCAGCATGATAAAAGAATAAAAATAGTAAGGTCCGACCGTGGGGGAGAGTACTACGGTCGGCACACTCCATATGGCCAAGTCCCTGGACCTTTTGCAAAGTTCTTACAGGAGACTGGCATAGTTGCCCAGTATTCAATGCCGGGTGAACCTCAGCAAAATGGAGTAGCTGAAAGGTGCAACCGTACACTTATGGATATGGTGCGCAGCATGATGAGTTATTCCAACTTGCCATTGGGATTATGGATGGAGGCGCTTAAAACCGCCATTCACATTCTCAATAGAGTACCAAGCAAGTCGGTGCCCAAAACACCGTACGAGCTATGGACAGGAAGGGTGCCCTCCCTACATCACTTCAGGGTGTGGGGGTGCCCTGTTGATGCCAAAATGTTTAATCCAAACATTGCAAAGTTAGATCCCAAAACAGTAAGTTGCCACTTCATTGGCTATCCAGACAGATCAAAAGGTTTTTGTTTCTACTACCCAAACAGATATACAAAGTTTGTAGAAATGAGACATGCAGTATTCTTTGAGGACGAAATGATGAGGGGGAGCTTGGTAGCTCGAAAAATTGATCTTGAGGAGAAGAGGGTGCATGCACCTAATCCGATGATTCAGGAGCCATTTTTTCTCACTACCAGTTGCAACTCCACCCATGACAACTATGCGAGCAGACCCAGAACCTGTCCGTCAGGAGCCGACTGAACCCGTTGTTGAGCATGAAAGGGAGGTGCAACAGAAAATTTTAGAAGAAGTGCCAGAAGTTGAGGCACAGAATGTGCCAGAAACTGAGGCCCTTAGAAGGTCTACAAGACCAAGAAAGTCAGGTATTTCTACTAACTTTAAAGTTTATAACACAGAAATGGTTCATGTGGAAAAAGATCCCACCTCATATGAAGAAGCCATGAGAAGCTCTCATTCATCGAAGTGGATGAAGGCAATGGAAGACGAGATGAAATCGGTGAGTTCCAAAGATGTTTCGGACTTAAAGGAAATTCCTAAAGGAGCCAAAATAGTAGGCTGTAAATGGGTCTATAAAATTAAGTATGACTCTAAAGGGAATATAGAAAAGTATAAAGCACGACTCGTGGCAAAAGGATTTACACAAAGAGAAGGGATATATTACAATGAGACATTTTCTCTCGTCTCATGTAAGGATTCCTTCAGAATCATAATGGCCTTAGTTGCTATTTTTGATTTAGAGTTACATCAAATGGATGTTAAGATGGCGTTTCTGAATGGTGATTTAAAAGAAAAGGTCTACATGAAACAACCCAAGGGTTTTATCATGGAAGGCAAGGAAAATATGGGATGCAGCCTGAAGAAATCCATTTATGGATTAAGACAAGCCTCTCGGCAGTGGTATCTAAAGTTTATTCAAACGATTAAAAGTTTTGGATTTAAAGAAAATATTGAGGATAATTGCATTTATACAAAGTTTAAAAATGGGAAATATATTTTCCTAATCTTGTATGTAGATGATATCCTGCTTGCTAGCAGTGATGTTAGTCTACTAAAAGAAACAAAGAAATACTTATCCTCAAATTTTGACATAACAGATCTTGGTGAAGCATCATATGTTTTGGGCATAGAAATTCACCGAGATAGAAACAATGGAGTCTTAGGACTATCGCGGAAAGCATATTTAGAAAAGGTTCTTAAAAAGTATAATATGCATGCGAGTAAAGCCACACCTGCTCCTATAGTCAAGGGCGATAGTTTTGGGAAATTCCAATGTCCCAAGAACCAGTACAAGATCGATCAAATGAAAGCAGTACCATATGCTTCGGCAGTTGGCAACTTACAGTATGCACAAGTGGGCACTCGCCCTGACTTAGCTTTTATCACCGGGGTATTCGATAGATATCAAGAGAATCCAGGCATGGAGCACTGGAAGATGCTAAAGAAAGCATTGCATTATGCGCAAGGCACGAAGGACTACATGCTAATATACAAGAGAAGTGATTCCCTAGAGATAAAAGGGTATTCAGACGCAGATTTTGCGGGGGACAGAGATGATAGAAAATCCACGTCAGGATACGTCTTCACTCTCGCTGGGGGAGCTATTTCATGGAAAAGCTCCAAACAGTCGATGGTTGCATCGTCCATGATGTATGCAGAATTCATACCATGCTTCGAAGCCACGGGGCAGGCGATATGGCTAAAGAAATTTATACCCGACTTGAAAGTGGTAGATTTTATTCACAAACCACAAAAGATGTATTGTGACAACCAACACGCAGTATTTTACGCTCACAACAACAAGTCGAGTAATGCTGCCAAAACAATAGAGATAAGGTATTATGTTGTGAAAGATAAAATCCAGGATCAAACTATAAGTCTCGAGCATATAAGGACAAAGGATATGCTTGCGGATCCGCTGACGAAAGGCTTACCACCCAATGTGTTCAAGGAACACTTAGCCGACATGGGTTTAAGGGAAAGCCTTATGATTTCTGGATAGGCCCAAAAGAAACAGAATTTGCTTCTGAACATAACGTATGTTGTAGCTGTATGATTCTAACGGCAATTAAGCTGTGACGATGAAACATGCTCTATGTACCAATATGTGATGACACAAATAAACTAGAAAGTATAAATTTAAAAGTAAAGTTGAGATCAAGGGGGAGAATGTTAGGTTGATCTCTATCCCGTTCAAACCCAACGGGTCGAACGGGCCCTTGACTCGCGCCCTGATCGGGGGCGCCCAACCAAACCATGGTTGGTGGGCCCCTGTGACCCGCGCTATATAAATAGAGGTGGGGGCCGGGGCATGACTTACGAGGTTAATCGCTGCCACAATCCCCACCGACACTCCCTTCCGATCTAGGGTTAGCGCGGCGCTCATGGGAAGCACACCACCGCCGCCATCTCTGTCCACATCGCCGCCGTCACCACACCACCATGGCCGGCGCTAGATTGAGCTCATCCGCACCTAAAGAAGGTAGGTTCACCGGATCTACTAGCCTACTCCGATCTAAGGCCTATCACAAACAACATAAACGGACGTTTACCACTGGCCAAGATCCAACAAGTTCTATATTACCATTTTTCCTATGAGTTACTTCGTCTCGTTAAGCCTGTCTTAGCAGCTCAACTTTTGCTCCACCTCATGTCTTTATGCATACCGATATGTTTCTACAGGGAAAATCCTAAGAATGTTTAAAGTTCTTTATGAATGTTAGGCGGTCTGACTCTAAATCAGCAGTTGCACCAGCTACTTCTCACTGTTTAGCATCTGGCCTGTATCTGCAGGTGATACCTTCGACAGTTTCTTCCAACTCCTTTGTTAGTAATTAATCCAATAATTTCATGCTTGGAAATGGGAAATTTCAAGGCCAACGACACTCTGTCAGTCAGATGGCTGACAAGATTTTGCCTCTATGACATGATTAGTGTTTTGTGCAAATGTGGAACCACAAGTCTTGGCTGCACATGGGGTGCAATCCAGTTTTGAAGGTTGGAAAATGGCAGTTCTCCAAGTTCTGTGTAAAATAATATACCAAATTAATGGTGTACCACTCCAGGTTTTGTAAAATGTAGTACGAAGCTACTGTTAATTCTGCTTGAGACTACATGTACCATATTCTTACATAAAAATTAATATGCAGTGTACGGGCTAGCAGTTGCCTAAATCTCATCATTCACTTTCATTTCGAATTGAGAGTAAGAAGAGCATGGAATTGTAATGGTACTCATGGTTCTGTGCTCTCATCTAACACATTGGCCATGTTTTTTTTGTGTGCTCAATTCTAACATTGCAACACACGATTTTGCTAGACTGTTTCTTTTCGATTACCTTGATAAATCTATGCACAAATTTTCCTGGTTGACCTGAAAATACGCAGCATTTGCACAACCGTCGTTTGCACGCTGCCAGTCGTGTATAGCTCTATCAGCCCAGCGGCACATGCATGTTGCGACCGCCGTCGGATCGATGTGCATTATATTGAGCGCGTAAGGTCGCCGATCCAGCGCGGAATTGGTGGTGGTGCTTGATTTGGTCAGCTCGCTCTAACTTGTAGTAGGATCATACTGCTTGCCACTTTAACCCCGCGTTACTCATCCCGTCCATGACCATGAGGGCACACACAAGTCGAGGTCAACGCATGTGCTTTTCTTCGTGGCTACTCCTTCCTAGTGGAGTAGTATATATGTAGTGTACTGTATGTAAGCAGGACGTGGAACAAGGAGGGCCAAAAAGAAGAGAAATGCATGCGGATATGCAAAGATATATCACGCTTGTTCATGCATATATAGCTAGCGCTTGGCTGCCTAGCCTAGTAGTGAAATGAACTCAAGATGGAGGGCGGCAAGCCATCCACTCAGCGGCACTCGTCCGGCGCCGTTCGCCCGATTGTGCTAGTAGTGGTCGCGGTGAGCCTGGTTGTCGTGCTCTTCATGGCCACGCGGGTCTCGCCCGGATGCCGTCCACTCTTAAAAGCTGGTACGTACAGCTCCATCTTGCACTAGACTCTACGGAGAAATTATCAGTATATATACTTCTTTTTTTTTCAAAATATAGTGCGCCCGCACTTCTTGAGGTTTAACTTTAACTATAAATTTAACTAAGGAGACCGACTGTGGCGGGTATAACTTTTGCTCCCGCCATAGTCGGTCTTGTTGGTTAAATTATGATCAAAGTTGAAACGCTGAAACCGAGAATGCATTATATTTTAAAACGGAGGGAATACCAAGTGAAATAATCAACATGGTTGAACTATATGTAGTGTACCAACAAGGCCTAGGCCGTGCCGGCCCCTCCGCGACGGCGGATCCGCTCCTCGGCGGCCTCCTCTCGCCGGACTTCGATGACCGCTCCTGCCTCAGCCGCTACCGCGCCTCGCTCTACCGCCAGCCGTCGCTCCACAACCTGTCATCGCACCTCGTCTCGCGCCTCCGACGCTACGAGTCCCTCCACCAGCTCTGCGGGCCTGGCACACCGGCCTACTCGCGCGCCGTCGCCCGCCTGCGCGAGGCCATGGATGGGCATGCGTCATCGAACAGTACCAGCAGCTCCGACACCGAGTGCAGCTACATCATCTGGACCCCCGTAGAGGGGCTCGGCAACCGCATCCTCTCCACCGCCTCCGCTTTCCTCTACGCGCTGCTCACTGACCGTGTCCTCCTTGTCCACCACCCCGCCGATGACCTCAACGACATGTTCTGCGAGCCGTTCCCGGGCTCTAACACCACCTGGGTGCTCCCGGAGGAAGGCTTTGCCATCCAGGGCATCAAGGGGCTCAACGTCCGCACCCGGGAGAGCCTCGGCAACGCGGTGGGCCGTGGCAGGGACCCGCCGGCGCCGTGGCTGTACGTGCACCTACAGACAGATTACAAGCCGGACGATCGGCGCTTCTTCTGCGACGACGGACAGGAGACGCTGCGTGGCGTGCGATGGCTCGTGCTCCGCTCCGACAACTACTTCGTGCCGGGCCTCTTCTTCCTCCCGCGGTACGAGGAAGAGCTGGTCCGGCTGTTCCCGCGCCGCGACACTGTGTTCCACCACCTCGGGCGGTACCTGTTCCACCCGAGCAACACGGTGTGGGGCATGGCGACGCGGTACTACAGCTCGTACCTCGCCCCGGCGGAGGAGCGGGTGGGCGTCCAGGTGCGCGAGTTCAAGTATGCGCGCATCTCCGCCGACGAACGCTACAAGCAGATCATCTCGTGCGCGAGCCGCGAGAGCCTCCTGCCCGCCGTCGAGAACGCTACTCTCCCGAGCTCTGCCTCTGACCACCACCAGGAGCAGGAGCAGGAGCAGAAGAAACGCAAGGCCGTGCTCATCGTGTCGCTCAACGGGGACTACTACGACAAGCTGAGCAGCCTGTACTACGAGCACGGCGCGGCGGCTGTGACTGTGAGCGTGTTCCAGCCGACGCACCTGGGCACGCAGCACTCGGAGAAGCGGCAGCACAACCAGAAGGCGTTGGCTGAGATAGTGTTGCTCAGCTTTTCGGACGTGGTCGTCACGTCCGCCCAATCCACGTTCGGCTACGTCAGCCAGGGGCTGGCCGGGCTGAGGCCCTGGGTGCTCATGCTCCCCGTCGACGGGAAGGTCCCCGATCCGCCGTGTCGTCTCGCCTCCACCATCGAGCCCTGCTTCATGAAGGCGCCGCACTATGACTGCCGGACCAGGGGAGACAGCGACAACGGCAAGCTGGTCCCGTACATCCGGCAGTGCGAGGATGTGTCGTATGGCGTTCAGTTGGTGGAGTAACTCAGCTCAGCTGGCCTTCCCTCAATTTGGCAGCCTCATCGTAGCTTCATCATGGCCTCTTGGTCTTGGGGGCAATCATCCTAGTTTCCTATCTGATTTGCCGTGTTGGTTGGTCCACAAATGGGTCGTATAAGAATTTTCTCTATGTTTGTTTTCTAGTTTGGCTTTTTTTTGTGGGAAAAAATAATGAAGCGACTAGTTCTCGATTGATCGAGAATTAGTTGCAACTCTCATCGAGTAAGAATCACGACGCAAATCTAATGGGTGCCATCAGTTTTAAATAATTGTAACTGAAAAACAAAGTTGCCATCCACTTCAACTTACATTGTGTACGAATCATCAGATCGAGGAGGACTATGACTGTCGCGCAGGCGTTTGCTGATGGTAGCTGGGCCGGATGTGGACCAGGCCACCCTTCAGGAGTACCTAGCTCTTTCGTCGGCGACGGCTGTGGTTCAGCTAACGCCAGACTCGCCAGAGACAGTCAGATGGGCTTGGGAGGAAACTGGGCAGTACTCTGCCAGATCGGCTTATGCGACAAATTTCTGAGGCCTCGAGAGGGCAACCTACGCTACTCTTGCGTGGAAGTCCAAAGCTCCCCTACAATGTCACTTCTTCAACTGGTTGGTAGCCCGGGATCGGTGCTGGACGTCGGACAGGTTGGCGCGGCGAGGGCTTCATCACCAGGCGGCTTGCCCCTTCTGTGATCAGGATGTGGAGACGATCAATCACATCATGCTAACTTGTGTTTTTGCCCGAATGGTGTGGGGCGCCGTGCTCGCGGCACTGGGCAAGCCAGGTTGGGCACCAGGCCAAGAGGACTCGATCGTCGAATGGTTCACAACGTGCTCGTCTATCGGGATTCGGTAGAGGGATGTCACCACCATGATCTCTCTGTGCCTATGGGAGCTCTGGAAGCATAAAAACAAGATCGTTTTCGATGGCGCCTCTCCATCGACGACAACGGTCATTGTTAGCATTGAGGACGAGGGCAAAGCATGGGCTCAGGCTAGGATGTTTAGACACGACATGGCAACTTTCCTGTCAGTGCTTGCTAGGTGGGATGGCGCGAGTAGCTAGGTTGCGGCCGGCCATGTGTGGCAGTGGTAGGGTTGCTATTAACAATTGTAACCACATGTAAACTTTGACCATTGGTGGATGGGGCTCTTTACCTTTTCTCCTTCTTTAATGTATGATACGCACGCTAGTGCGTATTCTAGAAAAAGAAACAAAGACTAAGTTGAAACTAATTTCCTGGTCGATCTAAATCATAAAAACCATAAAATAAGCACTACGGTGAGTTTCTGAGCTCCGTATAACAGTCATAATAGTTACTATACTAAACCGCGTATGTTTTCTTGTTGGGGAACGTAGTAATTTCAAGAAAATTCTACGCACACACAGGATCATGGTGATGCATAGCAACTAGAGGAGAAAGTGTGTCCACGTACCTTCGTAGATCGAAAGCGGAAGCATTAGCACAACGTGGTTGATGTAGTCGTATGTCTTCATGATCCGACCGATCCAAGTACCGAACGCACAGCACCTCCGAGTTGAGCACACGTTTAGCTCGATGACGTCCCACGAACTCCGATCTATCAGAGCTTCACGGGAGAGTTTCGTCAGCACGACGGCGTGATGACGGTGACGATGATGCTACCGACATAGGGCTTCGCCTAAGCACCGCTACGATATGATCGAGGTGGATTATGGTGGAGGGGGGCACCGCACACGGCTGGGAGAGATCAACAGATCAACTTGTGCGTCTAGAGGTGCCCCCTGCCGCCGTATATAAAGGAGTAGGGGGGAGGCCGGCCGGCCCCTGTAGGCGCGCCAGGAGGAGGAGTCCTCCTCCTAGTAGGAGTAGGACTCCCCGCTTTCCGGGAAAGGAAGGAGGAGAGGGAGAAGGAAAGGCCCCCCCCTCTCCTAGTCCAATTCGGACCAGAGTGGGAGGGGCGCACGGCCTGCCCTAGGCCAGTCCTCTCTCTCTCCACTAAGGCGCATAAGGCCCACTATTTCTTCCGTGAGGGTTCTGGTAACCTTCCGGCACTTCGGTTTCCTCCGAAACCATCCGGAACACTTTCGGTGTCCGAATATAGTTGTCCAATATATCGATCTTTACGTCTCGACCATTTTGAGACTCTTAGTCATGTCCGTGATCATATCCGGGACTCCAAACTATCTTCGGTACATCAAAACACAAAAACTCATAATACCGATCGTCATCGAACTTTAAGCGTGCGGACCCTACGGGTTCGAGAACTATGTAGACATGACCGAGACACGTCTGCGGTCAATAACCAATAGCGGAACCTGGATGCTCATATTGGCTCCCACATATTCTACGAAGATCTTTATCGGTCAAACCGCATAACAACATACGTTGTTCCCTTTGTCATTGGTATGTTACTTGCCCGGGATTGGATCGTCAGTATCTCAATACCTAGTTCAATCTCGTTACCGGTAAGTCTCTTTACTCGTTCTGTAATACATCATCTCGCAACTAACTCATTACTTACAATGCTTGCAAGGCTTATAGTGATGTGCATTACCGAGCGGGGCCAGAGATACCTATCCGACAATCGGCGTGACAAATCCTAATCTTGATCTATACCAACTCAACAAGTATCATCTGAGACACATGTAGAGCACCTTTATAATCACCCAGTTACGTTGTGACATTTGGTAGCACACAAAGTGTTTCTCCTGTAATCGGGAGTTGCATAACCTCATAGTCATAGGAACATGTATGAGTCATGAAGAAAGTAATAGCAGTAAACTAAACGATCAACTGTAAGCTAACGGAATGAGTCAAATCAATCACATCATTCTCCAAATGATGTGATCCCGTTAATCAAATGACAACTCATGTCTATGCTTAGGAAACTTAACCATTTTTGATTAATGAGCTAGTCAAGTAGAGGCATACTAGTGACACTCTCTTTGTCTACGTATTCACACATATACTAAGTTTCCGGTTAATAAAATTCTAACATGAATAATAAACATTTATCATGATATGAGGAAATAAATAATAACTTTATTATTGCCTGTAAGGCATATTTCCTTCATTTTTTCTCTCTACTTTCGGAGCCCTTCTCGAATATATTTTTGCGACACCTGTACTACACGATGGCAGACTTCTTGCCCGCCTTGGTCGGATGCGCCTCCTAGTTGAGACGGACCGCACACGACTCGGTCGGACGCCCCGCCTGGTCGACCCGCACGGTGCGTGCGTGGCGAGGCGGCGACGTGCGAGGCGACTAAACCGCGTAGGTTTTCTTTTTTCTCCGATTTTTGGAGCTTTTCTTGAATCTATTTTTGCGACACCTGTACTACATGATGGCAGACTTCTCGCCCGCCTCGGTCGGATGCGCCTCCTAGTTGAGACAGACCGCGCGTGGCTCAGTCGGACGCCTCGCCTGGTTGACCTGCACGGTGCGTGCGTGGCGAGGCGGCGCCGACGCGTCGCCGCCCATGGCTGCATGGGGGGACGTGTCGAGGCAGCGCCGCCACGTGTTCTGCATGGGGTGATGCGTCGTATGTCGGTGCGCTGCGAGCGCCTATATAGCCTCTCTCCGGCCGGGACGGGCTCCCTGCTGACCTCATTTGTTGCTGTCCATTTTGCAGGACCTCTTTGGTCATTTCTGTCTGGCCCGGTAGTGGTTCTCCGGCGTGGTTTTCGTTGCTGCTGTGCGGAGGCGGCGCCGATGGTTTTCTGTTCCGGCTCGATGGATCTCTTTGGTCGTCTATATCTGTCTCGGTGGTGGTTCTCCGGCGATCGCCGGCGTGGTTTTCGTTGCTGCCGAGGTCGCGACCGGGTTTCTGGCACGTCGATGTGGTGGTTTTCGATGCCGATGGCTTTCTATTCCGGCTCGGTAGAGCTACATGCGCACGGAGGCGGCGCCGCCGCCATGCAGGCCCTTTTATGGGTCTTGTGGCCAAGGGAAGTTGGTTCTACGTGGCCGAGTGGCTTGGCGGCGCCATTTCCATGGCTTTCGGAGCCGTGTTTTTGGTGCTCTTCGTTCTCGGCGGGCTTTTCGCCCGTTGACCGTTCGTGATGTTCGTCTTATTCTTAGCTCGGGCGTCGTTTTTGCTGTGGTTATTCTTAGCCCGAGCGCCGTTTTTACTCGGAGCTATATGGCAACGGAATGTCTGGTACGTGCGCTCTTTCTGTCTTCCTTCGTTGTTACTTACGCTGTAGCGCTCTCCATCTTCCTTCGTTGTTGCTTATGTTGTATTTGCTGTTGTTTCTGTTTACCGGCTGGATCTGGCTATCTGTCTGTGCTCTCTTTGTGGCTTGGAGACCGTGGTGGACCTTGTGGTGGGTGTGGGTTTACGTCATGGGGTGGAGTGTGTGCCTGGTCTGCTGCGCGTTCTGCTTCAGGGTGTGGCGGCGTGAGGGAGGCACCAGTCGGTGTGTGCACGGGGTTGGCCTGGGTAGGATAGCCTCTACGGGTGCATTTTTGCAAGGTCTTGGTATTTGAGTTTTTTGTTTTTGTTTTTTGCGAGTGTTGCTTGTGTGTGGAGAGTTGCGAGGCAGGTGGCTGCGACGGTGGATTAGCTGTGATCTGAGCCCGGGTGCTATGTCTTCTCTTGGGAGGCTTCGTTTCAGGGCGAAGGTCTTCACGGAGCTGCTGGGTTTTGTGTATCGCGCCTTTCTCTCGGAGATGTGGGTAGACGGGTACAGGGATCGAGTCGGTGCGGATGCAATTTGTTCACAGTCGATTAGCGTAGCCACAGGATATGTGCACTTATATGTTTTTGCAGGTGTTGCCCTGCGTAGCGGCATCTCACGAGTAGGTGTTCTATAATTGAAGCCACGGAGGGAGTAGGCAATTCTTGAGGTCCTTTGAGGTCACTCGTGCCGGTAGGATGTTCTCGACGGGTGCATCTTTTCAAGGTGTTGGTATCGCTTTGAGGTTTTTCCGAGTGTTGGCTGTATGTGGAGAGTTGCGAGGTAGGTAGTCGCGACGGTGGATTAGCTGTGATCCCAGCCCGGGGTGCTGCGTCTTCCTTGGGAGGCTGGTGCCTGGCTACGTTTCACGGCGGCGGTCTTTAGGGAGCCGATGGAGATGTAGGGAGGGGACATGGATCGAGTAAGTGCGAGTGCGATTTGCTCAGGGTCGAATAGCGTAGCCAGCTGTAGGTCTAACTAGATACGTGCACTTGGATGTTTTTGCAGGTGTTGTCCTGGGTAGCGGCATCTCACGTGAGGGTGTTACGTAATTAACAATAATGCTAGACCTACATAATCTATCTACGTAATATTACGTAATTTTCTTTCTAAACTAATCAGGCCCGGTCTGATTTTCACCGTGTGGGGCTGGGCCTAATTTTTTGTCCAACCAAATTAAACCAAGTCAGCTGGTACGTAAGTTTACGTAGGTAAATTATACTTAGGTGTAGCAAAGTCCAGTAATTAAAGACATGGAGGGAGTAGACGATTCTTGAGGGCCTTTGAGTTTATCCTTGCCGGCTTCTGCCTGGGGTTGAGCGACGGTGTGTTATCTGTCTCGATTGGCTTTAGCGCGTGGTGGTTATCCTTGCGAGAAGGGGCGTGGTCGCTGCACGAAGCTCTTCGCATTTTGCCCATGGGCGAGTGGGGGCGCTCGTGTGGACGTGTCGCTGGGCTTTACTGTTCTGTTCTATATGCCTGAGGATTCGTGCAGCGGTTGCTACGCGGCTCTGTCTTAGGCTCGAGTCTGAGGTCACTTAGCCCTACAATTGGGCCTCCAAAAAGCGTTAGCGGCCTACTACCCCCACCTCCTCCTTTCGAGCCAACCCTATCCCCACTGCCGTCTTCATCTTGAAGACCGACCAACGGCCAACCATGGCGGCGGCCTCGACGTGTGACTCCGGCTGCTAACCTTCCTCGCCACTCCCTCCCAGCGACGGAGGCTTCCACCAGGCGATGCACTCCCAGCCACTTCGTCCTGGCGGCTCCCTCCTGGCCACTTCCTCTGCTGCAGGGGAGGACGGCATCCACTAGGCGACGGAGCTCCCCACGGCGACGATGTCCACGAGGCGATCATGAGCCAGCAAATCCCGTCGGCAGGTACGGCAGGCCCCTCTACTTTTCTAGACGGAAAGAAATGTTTCCGTAGTTTTCTAGGTGCAGGTTGAGTTAAGTTGATGATCCTGAACAGCATGGGAGAGTGAATGCCTCAACACTACTGGAATTTTTGTATACGCCGGGTGTCGGCGTCTTCGCCGAGAGCTAAAACACGAGCACTCGGCAAAGTAAAGAACGCCGAGAGCCACACTCGGCAAAGGAAGTAAATCAGCAAACACATGGTGCTGCCGACATTATTGCTCGACAAATAGGTTACACTCGGCAAAGTATTGCCACGTGGAACAGTCGAAGGCGACTAAGGGCACGGTGACGGTTGGAACACTTTGCTGAGAGTGGCTCTCGGCAAACATTTGGTCCCACCTCGGTCTTCATTAGTAAGAGTCTGTACAGTCAACTAGCAAAAATTCATAGTGGCTGTCGTATTCTAAAATTGGATGCTGGCATTTTTTCTAATTTATGATCCACACTGTTACCGAGAGGGTCTCTTGGAAAGAGAGAAGTTCCGAGAGTGGCTCTCGGTAATGATAAGGCCACCATCAAAGTTTAGTTTCACCTCACCTAGAGACAAGCAACAAAACCTTTTAAATAGTGGGATGGTCCAGATGCAGTAAGCTTCGGTATTCATTAAGCTCTTGTTAAGGAGATGGACTATCACTTTGAATGTTCACCTGTATCGAGCAGAGAACGTTCAAAGTGATCACCATCTTCTTAATGGTGGATGCCGACGTTTTTTTAATTAATGGTGTCATCACAGGGCCATGAGCTTGTAAACCGCGCTGTGTCCGAGGTAGTATCTGGGTATCGAGAGGGAACGTGTCCGGTTTGTGCAGGAAGTGCTGGTCATGTTTCTTCGTTGGCCTCGAAACTTCTCGTGCTCTAAGAGGGGGCAACCGCATGGCACGTGCCACGGCCTCGCATTTTTCAGGGACGCATGCAATATTCGAGAAAGTTATTGCTCTGCTAGGGTTTCATCGCCAAGAATTGCAGATCAGCAAGGGGACACATGAAATCATGCCCGATAGCGGCATGGGAAATCATTTGTGATGTCCTATGTCATGCCTAGGCCTTGCAGACACGAGGGAGGGGCATGCCCTGCCATCGGGTTACCGAAAGTACCTTGGTGTCATTCCTGATGCAACCGTTGAAATCCTCGAAAAATCGTACGACAGTAGGATTGCTCGGGGTCTGGCATGGTGTCATCACAGGGCCTCCGTAGGATGTGGTAAAAGTTTGGACACGTTTCGAGAGAGGTGACCACTGAGGCCGCTTGTAAACCACACTATCTCCGAGGCAGTATCTAGGTATCGAGAGGGAATGTGTCCAGTTTGTGCAGGAAGTGCCAGTCCTATTTCTCCGCTGGCCTCGAAACTTCTCGTGCTCTAAGAGGGGGCAACCGCATGGCATGTACCACGGCCTCGCATTTTTCGGGAACGTGTGCAATATTCGAGAAATTTATTGCTCTACTAGGGTTTCATCGTCGGGAATTGCAGATCAGCAAGGCGGCACATGAAATCATGCCTGGTAGCGGCATGGGGAATCATTTGTGATGTCTAGGTGACATGCCTAGGCCCTGTATAAACGAGGGAGCAGGGGCATTTCCGACTGCTGCTCTCGGTACGTGTGGCATTTTCGAATGCAGCTCTCGGCATAACATAAACTAGATATTAGGTTATATCCTTTATTGAGCTTGACTCTCGGGAAAGGTGAAACCCTAGATCTAGGTCTCGTGCCTTTACTAAGATCCACACCGATAGTCTCTCGGTAAAGGTCGGCAGACACTTAACCCCCCGCGCAGTCTCTTCTTTCTCACTTCTCTCTCTTTCCCATCGGCGCTCCCCCACACCCCATGGGGGCCTCCGCCCGGTCGGCGCCCTCCCCCTCGGCCGGTCGCTCACCCCACCAATGGCCCTCCCCCCCCCGCCCCAGCCCCACCGGCGCTCCCCGGTGATGACCCACAACTATAGGGGATCTATCATAGTCCTTTCGATAAGTAAGAGCGTTGAACCCAACGAGGAGCAGAAGGAAATGATAAGCGGTTTCCAGTAAGGTATTCTCTGCAAGTACTGAAATAAGTGGTAACAGATAGTTTTGTGATAGGATAATTTGTAACGAGCAACAAGTAACAAAAGTAAATAAACTGCAGCAAGGTGGCCCAATCCTTTTTGTAGCAAAGGACAAGCCTGGACAAACTCTCATGTAGAGAAAAGCGCACCCGAGGACACATGGAATATCGTCAAGCTGGTCTTCATCACGCTCATATGATTCGCGTTCGGTACTTTGATAATTTGGTATGTGGGTGGACCGGTGCTTGGGTACTGCTCTTACTTGGACGAGCATCCCACTTATGATTAACCTCTATTGCAAGCATCCGTAACTACAACAAAAGTATTAAGGTAAACCTAAGCATAGCATGAAACATATGGATCCAAATCAGCCCCTTACGAAGCAACACATTGAAAGGAAATATGCCCTAGAGGAAATAATAAAGTTATTATTTATTTCCTTATTTCATGATAAATGTTTATTATTCATGCTAGAATTGTATTAACCGGAAACATAATACATGTGTGAATACATAGACAAACAGAGTGTCACTAGTATGCCTCTACTTGACTAGCTCATTAATCAAAGATGGTTATGTTTCCTAACCATAGACAAAGAGTTGTTATTTGATTAATGGGATCACATCATTAGGTGAATGATCTGATTGACATGACCCATTCCATTAGCTTAGCACCCGATCGTTTAGTATGCTGCTATTGCTTTCTTCATGATTTATACATGTTCCTATGACTATGAGATTATGCAACTCCCGTTTACCGGAGGAACACTTTGTGTGCTACCAAACGTCATAACATAACTGGGTGATTATAAAGGTGCTCTATAGGTGTCTCCAAAAGTACATGTTGGGTTGGCGTATTTCGAGATTAGGATTTGTCACTCCGATTGTCGGAGAGGTATCTCTGGGCCCTCTCGGTAATGCACATCACATAAGCCTTGCAAGCATTGCAATTAATGAGTTAGTTGCAAGATGATGTATTACGGAACGAGTAATGAGACTTGCCGGTAACGAGATTGAACTAGGTATTGGATACCGACAATCGAATCTCGGGCAAGTAACATACCGATGACAAAGGGAACAACGTATGTTGTTATGCGGTCTGACCGATAAAGATCTTCGTAGAATATGTAGGAGCCAATATGGGCATCCAGGTCCCGCTATTGGTTATTGACCAGAGACGTGTCTCGGTCATGTCTACATTGTTCTCGAACCGTAGGGTCCGCACGCTTAAGGTTTCGATGACAGTTATATTATGAGTTTATGAGTTTTGATGTACCGAAGGAGTTCGGGGTCCCGGATGAGATCGGGGACATGACGAGGAGTCTCGAAATGGTCGAGACGTAAAGATCGATATATTGGACGACTATATTCGGACATCGGAAAGGTTCCGAGTGATTCGGGTATTTTTTGGAGTACCGGGGAGTTACGGGAATACAGGGGAGAAGTATTGGGCCTTATTGGGCCATACGGGAAAGAGAGAGGGGCTGCCTAGGGCAGCCCCCCCCCCCAAGGCCTAGTCCGAATTGGACTAGGGGGAGGGGCTGCGCCCCCTCCTTCCTTCCCTTCTCTTTTCCTCTTCCTTGTCTCCTACTCCTAATACATGGAAGGACTCCTAGTTGGACTAGGAAAGGGGGAATCCTACTCCCGGTGGGAGTAGGACTCCCCTAGGGCGCGCCATAGAGAGGGCCGGCCCTCCCCTCCTCCACTCCTTTATATATGGGGGCAGGGGGCACCCCATAGACACACAAGTTGATCATTGAGATCGTTCCTTAGCCGTGTGCGGTGCCCCCTGCCACCATATTCCACCCCGATCATATCGTTGTAGTGCTTAGGCGAAGCCCTGCGTCGGTAGAACATCAAGATCGTCACCACGCTGTCGTGCTGACGGAACTCCTCCCCGAAGCTTTGCTGGATCGGAGCCCGGGGATCGTCATCGAGCTGAACGTGTGCTAAGAACTCGGAGGTGCCGGAGTAACGGTGCTTGGATCGGTCGGATCGGGAAGAAGACGTACGACTACTTCCTCTACGTTGTGTCAACGCTTTCGTTGCGATCTACAAGGGTACGTAGATCATACTCTCCCCCTCGTTGCTATGCATCACCATGATCTTGCGTGTGCGTAGGAAATTTTTTGAAATTACTACGTTCCCCAACAGTGGCATCCGAGCCTAGGTTTTATGGTTTGATGTTATATGCACGAGTAGAACACAAGTGAGTTGTGGGCGATATAAGTCATACTGCTTACCAGCATGTCATACTTTGGTTCGGCGGTATTGTTGGATGAAGCGGCCCGGACCGACATTACGCGTACGCTTACGCGAGACTGGTTCTACCGCCGTGCTTTGCACACAGGTGGCTGGGGGTGTCAGTTTCTCCAACTTTAGTTGAACCGAGTGTGGCTACGCCCGGTCCTTGCGAAGGTTAAAACAGCACCAACTTGACAAACTATCGTTGTGGTTTTTGATGCGTAGGTAAGAACGGTTCTTGCTAAGCCCGTAGCAGCCACGTAAAACTTGCAACAACAAAGTAGAGGACGTCTAACTTGTTTTTGCAGGGCATGTTGTGATGTGATATGGTCAAGACGTGATGAGATATAAGTTGTTGTATAAGATGATCATGTTTTGTTGAAGTTATCGGCAACTGGCAGAAGCCTTATGGTTGTCTCTCTATTGCATAAGATGCAAGCGCCAAATAATTGCTTTACTTTATCGCTATGCGATAGCAATAATTGCAAGAGCAATTGTTGGCGAGACGACCATGTGACGACACATTGATATAGATCAAGATGATGGAGATCATGGTGTCATGCCGGTGACAATGAAGATCATGACGATGCTTTGGAGATGGAGATCAAAGGCACAAGATGATGATGACCATACCATGTCACATATTTTGATTGCATGTGATGTTTATCTTTTATACATCTTATTTTGCTTAGTTCGACGGTAGCTTTATAAGATGATCTCTCACTAAATTTCAAGATAAAAGTGTTCTCCCTGAGTATGCACCATTGCCAAAGTTCGTCGTGCCCAGACACCACGTGATGATCGGGTGTGATAAGCTCTACGTCCATCTACAACGGGTGCAAGCCAGTTTTGCACATGCAGAATACTCAGGTTAAACTTGACGAGCCTAGCATATGCAGATATGGCCTCGGAACACGGAGACCGAAAGGTTGAGCGTGAATCATATAGTAGATATGATCAACATAATGATGTTCACCATTGAAAGCTACTCCATTTCACGTGATGATCGGTTATGGTTTAGTTGATTTGGATCGCGTGATCACTTAGAGGATTAGAGGGATGTCTATCTAAGTGGGAGTTCTTAAGTAATATGATTAATTGAACTTAAATTTATCATGAACTTAGTCCTGGTAGTATTAGCATATCTATGTTGTAGATCAATAGCTCGCGTTGTTGCTTCCCTGTGTTTATTTTGATATGTTCCTAGAGAAAATTGTGTTGAAAGATGTTAGTAGCAATGATGCGGATTGGATCCGTGATTTGAGGTTTATCCTCATTGCTGCACAGAAGAATTATGTCCTTGATGCACCGCTAGGTGACGGGCCTATTGCAGGAGCAGATGCAGACGTTATGAACGTTTGGCTAGCTCAATATGATGACTACTTGATAGTTTAGTGCACCATGCTTAAACGGCTTAGAATCGGGACTTCAAAGACGTTTTTGAACGTCATGGACCATATGAGATGTTCCAGGAATTGAAGTTAATATTTCAAGCTAATACCCGAATTGAGAGATATGAAGTCTCCAACAAGTTCTATAGCTAAAAGATGGAGGAGAATTGCTCAACTAGTGAGCATGTGCTCATATTGTTTGGGTACTACAATCGCTTGAATCAAGTGGGAGTTAATCTTCCAGATAAGATAGTGATTGACAGAATTCTCTAGTCACCATCACCAAGTTAGTAGAACTTCGTGATGAACTATAGTATGCAAGGGATGACGAAAACGACTCCCGAGCTTTTCATGATGATGAAATCGATGAAGGTAGAAATCAAGAAAAATATCAAGTGTTGATGGTTAACAAGACCACTAGTTTCAAGAAATGGGCAAAGGGAAGAAGGGGAACTCCAAGATGAACGGCAAGCAAGTTGTTTCTCAAGTGAAGAAGCCCAAGTCTGGTCCTAAGCCTGAGACTAAGTGCTTCTACTGCAAAAGGACTAGTCAATGGAAGCGGAACTACCCCAAGTGATTGGCGGATAAGAAGGATGGCAAAGTGAACATAAGTATATTTGATATACATGTTATTGATGTCTACTTTACTAGTGTTTATAGCAACCCCTCAGTATTTGATACTAGTTCAGTTGCTAAGATTAGTAACTCGAAACAGGAGTAGCAGAATAAACAGAGACTAGTTAAAGGTGAAGTGACGATGTGTGCTGGAAGTGGTTCCAAGATTGATACGATCATCATCGCACACTCCCTATACTTTCGGGATTAGTGTTGAACCTAAATAAGTGTTATTTGGTGTTTGCGTTGAGCATGAATATGATTTGATCATGTTTATTGTAATACGGTTTGTCGGGGGTGCTGATCCCATGGACACCTATGGGACCACGGCGGACCGGGGCCCCTTTCGGTTCGGCAGGGGGGCGGAGAGTGCACGAAGAGCAGATCGAGGCGAACGCACGAGCGACGCAATCAGTTTCCCCAGGTTCGGGCCGCACGGATGTGTAAAACCCTACTCCTGCTTTGGTTTGTATTTGTGTTCTTGCTCGGGAGCGATGAACGCTACAGTACACTTGAATGGCTAGCGAGACCGAGCGTGAGAATGATCGTCCTCCCCCCTCCCTGTTGCGCATGGGCCTCCTTTTATATGCCAAAGGGGTCACCGACAGGTGGCAACAGAGATGAGGGTAAAAAGGTAAAAGAGGTGGTGGTTGGTGCCACCGCTTACTATAGTTGTATCATACCTAACCCTGACGGCAGGGGACAAAGGCATTAAATGCCTGTCTGTGTCGCCTAGACGGTGCGGAAAGGGACCGTTAGGGGCGCCACCGTTTGCCATGATGGCTATCTTGTCAGCGCCTGCTTGCCACCGCACGCCCCTGGCTGCACAGCCTCCCGCCACGTGCGCCAGGAACGGTCCCAGAGCGACACGTTGGTGGGTGAGCTAGAGCGCGGGCTGCGGAGTAGTAGCTTGCCGTGGCAAGCGCCTTGCCGCGGATGTTGTCTTGTCGCGTCTGGGAGCTTGTCGCTCACCGGGTCTTGTCGCGTCCGGGAGCTTGTCGCTCACCGGGTCTTGTCGCGTCCGGGAGCTTGTCGCTCACCAGGTCTTGTCGCGTCCGGGAGCTTGTCGCTCACTGGGTCTTGCCAGGACACATGATGCGTTGCGGCAAGTACCTTGAGATGTCTTGGTTGGCCTCCCGGGCAAGCTCCTCTAGCCGGGGTTTTGTCTCCTTCCCGGCAAGCTCCTCTTGCCGGGGTCTTGGATACTTTGTTCTTGAATGGCTCCAAAGGAACCATGGAGGATCTTGGCGGTCGCCCGGCAAGCCTTGCCGCGGGACGCTGCGACTGCCCGTGCACAAGTTCGGGATACTAAGGTACCCCTACTTTAGTACACCGACAGGAGCCCCCAGGCCTGGGCCATACACGGTGCCTAGCGCTGTTGGGCCAGGCCCAAAACAGGGCACGGGCACACGCGGCCTAGGTTACGCCGTTACTCACTCCGCATTCACCTTGCTCTCCCTGCACGGCACGCGTCGAACGCGGCATCGTGCGTGACGCGGGTGGCGTGCGCGGGGCTAAGACCCAGCGTGCATGCGCCACGTCGTGGTAAAGGGGACGATTCGTGCCCCCCCCATAAACGGAGGGAGGCGTGGAGGTGTGGTTCATTTACTAGACGGGGCCGATGCGTAGTTTTCGAGGCATCTACTCCCCCACGATCACGGGGTGGGGTGAGATCGCCTCATCCGTCGCCTCGGTTCTGCACGCCTGCCACACGGCTCCCATGCGCTTGGGGTCGCGGACGGTGGAGGCGGGAGATTGGGCCGTCGCGGGTCAAGGCAGCAGGTCGGCCCCCAGCTCCCTGCTCTTCCCGTGTCTTGATTCGCTGAGCGGGGCGGCCGAGCCCCCACCTCGCTCCTTTATAAAGAGCGGGAGGGGAGGACGGAAGCCCGCATTCTCTCATCTCCTCCTTCCTTCAGCTTCTGCTCCCCTTTCTCTCATTCGCCATGGAGAAAGGGAACCCTGGTCCTTCATCGGTGGCGGCGAGGGTCGCCGCCAGACAGCGCATCCCCCCCTCTCCCGCACCCGTGGTGGCAGAGCCAGCCGTAAGGGGAAGAGGGAGGGGGCGAGGTCGTGGACGAGGTCGAGGACGAGGTCGAGGCGCTCGGGGAAGAGGTGGACGGGGCGGCGCGCCGGCTTTGCCTCCGCCGGCGGTTCCTCTTCCCACGGCGGTCCATATTGGGGATGACCCTTGCGAGTTCTTCGTCAGGCTGCGCCGGGCGCCTCGTCGTCGTCTCCGACTCCCAGCTCCGTTTGCGAGCGCGATGGAGTTGGACCCGCCCGAGACACTGAGACTGCACATGAGGGGCTGTGGGATCAGCTGCACGCGAGTCCGCGTTGAATTCCCAGCCCCTAATGTGATGTATCTTGGTCGAGGGTGGAAGACGTTCGCCCGTATCCACAGCCTGATGAGGGGGCTCACCCTCCATTTTAAGTTGATGGAGGGCGATCTCCTCTCCGTCAAGGTCTTCGGGTGCTTCGGCACTCGGGCAAAGTGCTGCGTGGACAGCTCCTCCGATAGCGAAGGCTCCTCCTCGAGCGAGAGTGACGAGGAGGAGAGCGACAGCGACGATGAGGGTAGCGGGCGGCAGGATGACTGGTCCGACTAGGTGTCGGGCGCCGCTCCGTGCGGCACCGGCGACCCCATCATCCGTGTCGCCGGCTCCTTGAACTCCCCGGGGTTGTCTCCTTGGGCGGCTGGCGTAGGGAGGCTGCGGAAGAGGAAGAGGGCTGGCTGCAAGGCCGTCAAGTCGGAGTACGAGGGTGTGGTGCCCTCGACAGCATGCTGACGTCCTGCCGCCTCGTCTTCGAGCCCCGCTTCCGGCGCCGCCATCACCGTCCAGCCTTCGGACGGCCCCCGGGATGTTCTCTTGGTGTCTTCTGGCACCCGTAGCTCGCCTAGGCGCCCCTTTTGCCCTTTTCGCCTCCTTGATCTACCTCCTGAAGAGAGGGACAAGAAAGGGATTACGGGCATCTTATTTTTTTAATTTGTAAGCCTTCGGGCCTTAGTTGCATTTAAAACTTGTAATCCTCTCTTTCATGTTTTTCATCCTCTATGGACTGTACCTGAGTGGAATGTTTTTTAATGAAAAGGGGATGCTTGCCGGGTCATTTGTCTCGCGGGTAGAACCCACGTCAAGGAGCAAATCCTTGGTATCTTTCAGATAGACACTTCTTCTCCCGGCAACAGGCCCTGCCGTCTTCCCACGTCGCTCGACCTTTCTCACGCTTTTGACGGAGGCAGGGACGAGGCGGGTGCGGGCCCCTCGTTTCATCCCTTTGCTGCCGCGACTACGACCAAACTTGGCCCCAGGAACGAGCCCCAGGGCCTAGAGTTAAGGGAGCACGGTAGTTTTCAGGAAGAAACGAGGTTTCGTATTCCCCAGTCCATAAGAGAATGCATGATGAGGGATGAAAGACTTATCTGAGATTGCAGCCCCCGGCAACTCTGGCTTGCCGTGGGTGAATCTTGGTACTTGCAGCCCCCGGCAACACTGGCTTGCCGGGGTCCAGATGCCGGTACGTCCTTCTTCTCCTTTTCGTCCTCAAGCGGTCCGGCAAGGATATGCGAGCCCTGCGAACCAAGGGAAACGAAAGAAAGGCAAAGGGACGCACACTCGACCTCTAAGCTAGGGGTTAGCCGCTGTTAAGCACTATCAACCCTAACCAAGGACGAGACTCGATCTAGCATGCATGCTATAACTCAGGGCGCCAGCGCTTCATTTACTCGTGCTCAGGGTCTACGCCTGGCTTTGTACAAAGGATTACATGCAACAGCGGCAAGACTTGTACAAAAGGGTGGTTGCCGGGCAGGGTCCGACAACCGCGCCTTACGGGTAAAACTTACGAAGATGCTCAATATTCCAGGAGTTGCTCACCGGAATGCCATCTTCGGTCTCAAGGCGGACAGCGCCAGGCCTAGTGACTCGTTTCACCCGGTAAGGGCCTTCCCACCTCGGCGTCAACTTGTTGGAATTCTTGGCGGACTGAACGCGCCGAAGAACAAGGTCGCCTTCCTCGAAACTTCTGGCGTTAACTTTGCGGCTATGGTAGCGGCACAAAGCTTGCTGGTAGCGAACGGCTCGCACAGCAGCCTGAAGACGGTCTTCCTCAAGGAGCAGCGCGTTGTCTTGTCGCAGCTGCTCTTGCTCAAGCTCGTCGTAAGCGAGCACTCGAGGCGACCCGTATACGAGTTCCGTGGGGAGAACTGCCTCCGCTCCATAGACTAGAGCGAAGGGTGTCTGACCAGTGGCTCGATTTGGCGTCGTCCTGATCGACCAAAGAACCACCGGCAGCTCCTCGATCCAGTTTCTTCCGCACTTGTGCAGCCTATCGAAAGTTCTGGTCTTGAGCCCGCGCAACACTTCAGCATTTGCCCTCTCCGCTTGACCGTTGCTTCTTGGGTGAGCAACAGAAGCGAAGCAGACCTTGGCGCCAAGATCTTGGACGTACTGCATGAAGGTGTGGCTCGTAAATTGTGTACCGTTGTCGGTGATTATCCTGTTAGGGATCCCGAAACGGCAAACAATCGTCCTGAAGAACTTGACTGCTGACTGTGCTGTCACCTTCCTCACTGGTTCCACTTCCGGCCACTTTGTGAACTTGTCGATTGCAACGTACAAGTACTCAAAGCCCCCGACGGTTCGAGGAAAGGGGCCGAGGATATCGAGCCTCCAGACCAAAAATGGCCAGGATAAAGGGATCGTCTGGAGAGCTTGAGCTGGCTGGTGTATCTGCTTGGAATGGAACTGGCACGCTTCACACTTGGTTACTTGTGTAGTCGCATCCTGGAGGGCTGTCGGCCAGAAGAAGCCTTGCCGGAATGCTTTTCCGACAAGAGCTCTTGCGCCAATGTGGTGATCACATATGCCTCCATGTATCTCTGCCAACAGCTTTTGTCCATCTTCCAGGGGAATACACTTCAATTTCACACCGTTGAGTCTTCTTCTGCACAGTGTGTTATTGACAAACTGGTACATACTAGACTGCCGGGCTACTCTTTCTGCTTCTTCTTGCTCTTCGGGAAGTTCTCCTGTCTGAAGGAAACGGACAATCTGTTGCGCCCATGTTGGAGCCTGTGGCTCGACAACAAGGACTAAAGGCACATCTGCTGCCGCGGGAACGTCCGCTTCTATGGCAAGAGCCTGCGGCTCTGCCGGAGCTTGACGTTCCCCGGCAAGCTTGCCGGAGCAGAACTTGCCGGGAGTGTCTGCTTCAACGGAACAAACTCTGGGGCTTGCCGGAGCAGACTGCTCCTCAGCGTTCTTGGTGTTGATCTTCTGGACTTTCTTGGCGGCGGCTTCGGGAAGCTCTACCGGAAAATAGTCGCCAGAAACCAACTTCCTTTTCTTGCTCTGTCCAGTTGGTGGTGTTACGGACGGCTGAGTCAGCTTGAGCACAAAAATCCCTGGTTCCATAGGTAATTTAAGTGCCGCGCACTTTGACAGGCCATCGGCAATGTCATTTTGAGCTCTTGGGATATGCTCCATTTGCAGGCCGTCAAAGTGCTCTTCTAGCTTTCTCACTTCGTCAACGTAAGCTTCCATTAAGGGACTCTGGTAATTCTTGTTCACTTGGCGGACGACAAGCTGCGAGTCACCCCTGACTATGAGCTTCTTAATACCAAGTTCTGCCGCGATCCTGAGACCGGCAAGCAAGCCTTCATACTCTGCGGTGTTGTTTGTCGCTTGCTCCTTGGGAAAGTGCATCTGGACTATGTACTTGAGGTGCTCTCCGGTGGGTGCGACAAGCAGCACTCCAGCACCGGCGCCTTGCAGCAAGGAGGCACCGTCAAAATACATAAGCCACTATTTGTTTGTTTCCTTGGCGGGGATGCTCGTCTCCGGAATTTCTTCATCTGGAGTTGGCGTCCACTCTGCTATGAATTCTGCCAATGCTCTGCTTTGGATTGTTGATGTACTCTCAAATTTGAGGCCAAAGCTTGACAGTTCCAGTGCCCACTCGACAATCCTGCCTGTTGCTTCCGGATTTTGCAATATCCTCTTCAGCAGAAAGCGAGTGACAACCGTGATCTCATGTGCTTGGAAGTAATGGCGCAGCTTTCTCGAGGCCATAAGAAGGCCGAAAAGCAACTTCTGCACACCAGAGTACCTTGACCTAGCCCCCTGCAAAAGGGAATTGACAAAGTAAACTGCGCACTGCACCATCCTCTTCTGTATCTCCTCTTGCATCTGTGCAGATCCTTGCTTGTCGGGACCAGAGCTTGTCGAGGAAGCTCCCCGCTTGTCGCTGGATGTGCTTGCCGCGGTCGCTGGCTCGTCATCTGCCTCCCTCTCCTCTACTAACGCAGCACTAACCACTTGATTGGTTGCCGCTATGTACAGCAGCAACTTCTCTCGTGGTTTAGGTGCGACAAGTGTTGGAGTGGAGGACAGGTATCTCTTCAAGTCTTGCAGCGCAGCCTCCGCTTCTGGAGTCCATTTCATTGGACTTGCCTTTTTCAAAATTTTGAAAAACGGCAGGGCGCGCTCAGCAGACCGAGAGATAAACGTGCTGAGAGCAGCCACGCAGCCGGCAAGGTTCCGTACATCCCTGACGCGTTTTGGTGCTTCGATCTGCACGATGGCCTTGATTTTGTCGGGGTTGGCTTCGATTCCCCGCTGAGACACAAAGAACCCGAGAAGCTTGCCGGAAGGGACTCCAAACACACACTTCTCGGGGTTGAGCTTGAGGTTGATCTTGCGCAGATTTGCAAAAGTCTCTTCTAAATCTTGGATCATAGTTGCCCTGTCCTTGACCACTATATCATCCATGTAAGCTTCTACATTTCTGTGTATCTGTGCCTTCAGAGCGACATGGACTACTCTTGCAAATGTTGAACCAGCATTCTTTAAACCAAAAGGCATCCGTACGAAACAGTACGTGCCACATGGAGTAATGAATGCGGTTTTCTCCTCATCCTCTTCTGCCATGAAGATCTGATGGTATCCTGAATATGCATCAAGAAATGAAAGCAAATCACATCCGGCTGTGGAGTTAACAATCTGGTCAATGCGTGGCAAGGGAAATGGATCTTTGGGACAAGCATTATTAACATCAGTAAAGTCAATACAAAGCCTCCATTTTCCATTTGCCTTGCGCACCACGATAGGATTGGCCAACCACGTGGGATGGAGCACTCCTCTGACAAGGCCTGCTGCTTCCAATTTCTTGATTTCTCCTGCGATGAATTCTTGGCGCTCCACTCCCTGTTTCCTGACCTTCTGCTTGACGGGCCGCGCATGAGGACAAACGGCAAGATGGTGCTCAATTACTTTCTTGGGAACACCGGGGATATCAGACGGTTGCCATGCAAACACGTCGACATTCGCCCGCAGGAAAGTAACGAGCGCGCTTTCTTATTTAGGGTCAAGCGTGGCACTGATGGTGAAGGTACCACCAGTGCCGTCCTCCTCGGCGGACACTTTCTTAGTATGTGGTGGAGCTTCCATTGCCTTCTTACACTTGCCGGTGGAGCTCGATGGTGCGTCCTCGACGGCAGCGCAGCACTCCGAGGAGGTGCGCTTGCCGGAGTGGGCATCAGAGCTCTTGCCAGACCTGGTCTTCTTCTTCCCCCCGGTAGCTTCAGCGGCAAGTGTCTTGCGATTTGTTGCAGCTGCTGCTTCCTGGTAGATCTTGTCGGCGCAAATAAGGGCATCCTTCTTGTCGCCAGGGACAGAGATGATGCTTATCGGGCCTGGCAACTTGAGCATGTTGTATGCATAGTGAGAGGCTGCCATGAACTTGGCGAGCGCTGGACGGCCGAGTATCCCATTGTAAGGCAATGGGAAATCGGCAACGTCAAAAGTGACCCTCTCCGTTCTGAAATTCAGCTCGCTGCCAAACGTCACCGGCAACGTGACCTTCCCTTTCGGCTTGCTCCTTCCCGGGTTAATTCCTTGGAATGTACCGGTCTCTTCGAGCTCGTTGTCCGGGGTCTGGAGTTTCTGGAGCACAGCGGAGGAGATCAGATTTAAGCCGGCCCCGCCGTCAACTAGCATCTTAGTGACTTTGAGGTTGCGGATTGTTGGCGAAACCAACAACGGCAAGCACCCGACCGCAGTTGTGTGATCAGGGTGGTCCTCAATGTCAAAGATGATAGGCGTCCTGGACCATTTTAGAAGCTTGCGCGATTCGACAGGTGGCTCTGCCGCATTAACTTCCCGCAGCCACTGTTTGAGCTGGCAGTGGGAAGTATGCAGAGAAGCACCGCCGTCTACGCACAAGACTTCTGTAGCTTTCTGAAACTCCTCCTCACTGTTCTCGACATCATCCATGTCCTCGTCGTCGTCTTCGTCTTCATCCTTGTCGCGGCCGCGGGGAGGTCTATCTCCTTGCCGCTGCTTGGCCTTGCCGCGGCGTCCTCCCCGGCCAGCGCGCTTCTTGCCGGCCTCTCCACCGCCTCCTTGGGCTCTCTCCTTGTCGCGCCGCTCGTACTCAGCTTTTTGTTGCTGGACAAGCTGCTCGACCTTCTTGCAGCTCTGGAGGTCATGGCCCTTGGTGCGGTGGATCTTGCAGTACTGCTTGTCGGAGCCGTCCTGCTTGTCGGCGGCCGCCACAGCTTGGCAGTTGGTGCGTGCGGCAACCTCCTTGCTGGAGCTACCAACTTTGGCCTGCTTGGCGGCACCGTCATTGCCGGACTGCTCAACGACTAGTACCTCCTTGACTTTCTTCTTCCTGTTGCGCCTCCGGTTTTTCTTTGCCGGGGCGGCATCCTCACTGTCGGATCCCCCTGCTCCAGTATTCTCTCTGGGGAGTTTCCTTCCTTCTTCAGCGCGTGCACACTTGTCGGCCAGGGTGTACAGCTCGCTGACGTCTCTGATTCTGCTCATCGCCATCTCCTCCCGCATCCTGCGATTACGCACGTTCTGATGGAACGCACTGATAACCGCGGCAGGGTGGATGTTTGGGATGTTGCACTGTACACGGCTGAATCTTTGGGTATACTTGCGCAGGGGCTCTCCTTCCTTCTGGGCAAGCAGGTGGAGATCACTTTCTTGGCCATGTGGTTTGTGGCCGCCCGTAAAGGCACCGGCAAACTGATGGCAAAGGTCTGCCCAAGAGGATATGGAGTTGTCCGGCAAGTGCATGAGCCAGGAACTGACTTCGGGCTTGAGTACCAGCGGGAAGTAGTTGGCAAGGACCTTGTCTTCTCGCCCCCCGGCAGCTTGCACCGCAATGGCGTAGATGCTGAGGAACTCCGACGGGTGCGACTTGCCGTCGTACTTCTCCGGTACGTCTGGCTTGAAATGCTTCTGACTGGGCCACTGGACTTGCCGCAGCTCACGGGTAAACGCAGGGCAACCTACCGCATACGGCAAGTCGCCTGGTTCTCTGGGCGCATGCGTGTCAACAGGAGGCCCAGCGTGCAGGTCTGATTGACGCCGCGCTTCTCTTCGGCGCTCGATGCGTGTTCGAGCGTCTTCTTGCTGTCTCTCGTGAAGAACTTGGTGCTGATCGCGACGAGCTCGCGGATCTGATGACGCGGTGGAGTCGCTGTCGAGGTGGATCCAGTGAGTCGGTGACCTTGGCCTTCTAGGCGGAGAGTGCACAGTGGTTGCACCCTCCCCGGTCTTGTCGCCATCGGCTCGCGCCTGACTGACTTGCCGCGGCTGCAACGCGCTCGGCTGCCGCGGGTCGTCGCCGTTGGCGAAGCCGATGAGGCTTTGGATAGTGGCCCTCCAGTCATCGATCTTCTCTGGCGCTGGAGGGTAATCTAGGAGCAGTTGGGCCCGTGCCAACGCTTCTGTCGGAGTGGCGGGCGGCGGCGGCGAACGGTGCGAGGAACGGGATATGCTCGGACTTCTAACTACGTTAGAAGGAGCAATATCTCGTCCAAGCGACCGTGCCACGCTCGCGCCTGCATGTTGGCGCGTATGCTGGTCTTGAGCGCTCCGCAATCCGCCAGCTTGATCTTGGCCCCGCAAACGTATGGTACCATGAGTACCATGACGTTGCTGGTCCCGCGCCTCCTGAGATGGGCGCGGTGCGTGTACGGACGCCGAGGTCTTGGAGTGCGCTCGGTCGTTGTGGGAGGCGACCGCGCCGCCGATGTGCAGCGCAGTCTTGTCCTTGGACCTGGCAGCACCATGAGCCTCCTCGTCGGTGCCCGTTCTTCCGCCGGCGCCCACTCCACCAGCCGTTCGCTCCGGCGATGGTGGGCTCGGCGCAGACGGAGCAGCTGCCTCCGAAATCTTCTTCTTCGGCGGCATGTTGATGAAGATGACAAAGATTCGGCTCGTGCGAACGTCGGACCAGGTTCACATAGCCTTGACGCACCCCGTACCTGGCGCGCCAAAGATGTCAGGGGTGCTGATCCCACGGACACCTATGGGACCACGGCGGACCGGGGCCCCTTTCGGTTCGGCAGGGGGGCGGAGAGTGCAGGAAGAGCAGATCGAGGCGAACGCACGAGCGATGCAATCAGTTTACCCAGGTTCGGGCTGCACGGATGCGTAAAACCCTACTCCTACTTTGGTTTGTATTTGTGTTCTTGCTCGGGAGCGATGAACGCTACAGTACACTTGAATGGCTAGCGAGACCGAGCGTGAGAATGATCGTCCTCCCCCCTCCCTGTTGCGCATGGGCCTCCTTTTATATGCCAAAGGGGTCACCGATAGGTGGCAAGAGAGATGAGGGTAAAAAGGTAAAAGAGGTGGTGGTTGGTGCCACCGCTTACTACAGTCGTATCATACCTAACCCTGATGGCAGGGGATAAAGGCATTAAATGCATGTCTGTGTCGCCTAGATGGTGCGGAAAGGGACCGTCAGGGGCGCCACCGTTTGCCACGATGGCTATCTTGTCAGCGCCTGCTTGCCACCATACGCCCCTGGCTGCACAGCCTCCCGCCACGTGCGCCAGGAATGGTCCCAGAGCGACACGTTGGTGGGTGAGCTGGAGCGCGGGCTGCGGAGTAGTAGCTTGCCGCGGCAAGCGCCTTGCCGCGGATGTTGTCTTGTTGCGTCCGGGAGCTTGTCGCTCACCGGGTCTTGTCGCGTCCGGGAGCTTGTCGCTCACCGGGTCTTGTCGCGTCCGGGAGCTTGTCGCTCACTGGGTCTTGCCGGGACACATGATGCGTTGCGGCAAGTACCTTGAGATGTCTTGGTTGGCCTCCCCGGCAAGCTCCTCTTGCCGGGGTCTTGTCTCCTTCCCGGCAAGCTCCTCTTGCCGGGGTCTTGGATACTTTGTTCTTGAATGGCTCCAAAGGAACCATGGAGGATCTTGGCGGTCGCCCGGCAAGCCTTGCCGCGGGACGCTGCGACTGCCCATGCACAAGTTCGGGATACTAAGGTACCCCTACTTTAGTACACCGACACGGTTATTCATTTAAGTAAGAGAATAAATTGTTGTTCTGTTTACATGAATAAAACCTTCTATGGTCATACACACCAACGGAAATGGTTTGTTGGATCTCGATCGTAGTGATACACATATTCATAATATTGAAACCAAAAGATGCAAAGTTAATAATGATAGTGCAACTTATTTGTAGCACTACCGTTTAGGTCATATTGGTGTAAAGCGCATGAAGAAACTCCATGCTGATGGGATTTTGGAAACACTTGATGCTTGCGAACCAAGCCTCATGGGCAAGATGACTAAGACTCCGTTCTCCGGAGCGAGCAACTGACTTATTGGAGATAATACATACTGATGTATGCGGTTCGATGAGTGTTAAGGCTCACGGCAAGTATCGTTATTTTCTGAACTTCATAGATGATTTGAGCAGATATGGGTAAATCTACTTGATGAAACATAAGTCTGAAACGTTTTGAAAAGTTCAAAGAATTTCAGAGTGAAGTGGAAAATCATCGTGACAAGAAAATAAAGTTTCTACGATCTGATCGCGGAGACGAATATTTGAGTTACGAGTTTGGTCTTCAATTAAAACAATGTGGAATAGTTTCACAAACTCATGCCACCTGGAACACCACAGCATAATGGTGTGTCCGAACGTCATAACCGTACTTTATTGGATATAGCACAATCTATGATGTTTCTTACCGATTTACCAATATCGTTTTGGGATCATGCATTAGACACAGCTGCATTCACGTTAAAAAGGGGCACCATCTAAGTCCGTTGAGATGACACAATATGAACTGTGGTTTGGCAAGAAACCAAAGTTGTCGTTTCTTAAAGTTTGGGGTTGCGATGCTTATATGAAAAAGTTTCATCCTAATAAGATCAAACCCAAATCGGAGAAATGTGTCTTCATAGGATACCCAAAGGAGAAAGTTGGGTACACCTTCTATCACAGATCCAAAGGCAAGACATTCGTCGCTAAGAATGGATCCTTTCTAGAGAAGGAGTTTCTCTCGAAAGAAGTGAGTGGGAGGAAAGTAGAACTTGATGAGGTAACTGTACCTGCTCCCTTATTGGAAAGTAGTTCATCACAGAAATCTGTTCCTGTGACTACTACACCAATTAGTGAGGAAGCTAATGATGATGATCATGTAACTTCAGATCAAGTTACTACCGAATCTCGTAGGTAAACCAGAGTGAGATCCGCACCAGAGTGGTACGGTAATCCTGTTCTGGAAGTCATGTTACTAGACCATGACGAACTTGCGAACTATGAGGAAGCGATGATGAGCCTAGATTCCACGAAATGGTTTGAGGCCATAAAATCTGAGATATGTTCCATGTATGAGAACAAAGTATGGACTTTGATGGATTTGCCCGATGATCAGCAATAAATGGATCTTCAAGAGGAAGACAGACGTTGATAGTAGTGTTACTATCTACAAAGCTAGACTTGTCGAAAAAAGGTTTTTGTCAAAGTTCAAGGTGTTGACTACGATGAGAGTTTCTCACTCGTATCTGTGCTTAAGTCTGTCTGAATCATGTTAGCAATTGCCGTATTTTATGAAATTTGGCAAATGGATAAACAAAACTGCATTCCTTAATGGATTTATTAAAAAAGAGTTGTATATGATGCAACCAGAAGGTTTTGTCAATCCTAAAGGTGTTAACAAAATATGCAAGCTCCAGCAATCCATCTATGGACTGGTGCAAGCATCTCGGAGTTGGAATATACGCTTCGATAAGTTGATAAAAGCATATAGTTTTATACAGACTTGCGGTAAAGCCTGTATTTACTAGAAAGTGAGTGGGAGCACTACAGCATTTCTGATAAGTATATGTGAATGACATATTGTTGATCGGAAATAATGTAGGACTATTCTGCAAAGCATAAAGGAGTGTTTGAAAGGAGTTTTTCAAAGAAAGACCTCGGTGAAGCTGCTTACATATTGAGTATCAAGATCTATAGAGATAGATCAAGACACTTGATAAGTTTTTTCAATGAGTACATACCTTGACAAGATTTTGAAGTCGTTCAAAATGGAACAGTCAAAGAAAGGGTTCTTGCCTGTGTTACAAGGTGTGAAATTGAGTAAGACTCAAAATCCGACCACGGCAGAAGATAGAAAGACAATGAAAGTCATTCCCTATGCCTTGGCCATAGGTTCTATAAAGTATGCCATGCTGTGTACCAGATCTATTGTATATCCTACTCTGATTTTAGCAAGGGAGTACAATAGTGATCTAGGAGTAGATCACTGGATAGCGGTCAAAATTATCCTTAGTGGAATAAGGATATGTTTCTCGATTATGGAGGTGACAAAAAGGTTCATCGTAAAGGGTTACGTCGATGCAAGTTTTGACACTAATCTAGATGACTCTAAGTCTCAATCTAGATACATATTGAAAGTGGGAGCAATTAGCTAGAGTAGCTCCGAGCAGAGTATTGTTGATATAGAAATTTGCAAAATACATGCGGATCTAAATGTGGCAGACCCGTTGACTAAGATTCTCTCACAAGCAAAACATGATCACACCTTAGTACTCTTTGAGTGTTAATCACATAGCGATGTGAACTAGATTACTGAATCTAGCAAACCCTTTGGGTGTTGGTCACATGGCGATGTGAACTATGGGTGTTAATCACATGATGATGTAAACTATCGATGTTAATCACATGGTGATGTGATCTAGATTATTGACTCTAGTGCAAGTGGGAGACTGAAAGGAAATATGCCCTAGAGGCAATACTAAAGTTATTATTTATTTCCTTATTTCATGATAAATGTTTATTATTCATGCTAGAATTGTATTAACCGGAAACATAATACATGTGTGAATACATAGACAAACAGAGTGTCACTAGTATGCCTCTACTTGACTAGCTCATTAATCAAAGATGGTTATGTTTCCTAACCATAGACAAAGAGTTGTTATTTGATTAATGGGATCACATCATTAGGTGAATGATCTGATTGACATGACCCATTCCATTAGCTTAGCACCCGATCGTTTAGTATGCTGCTATTGCTTTCTTCATGATTTATACATGTTCCTATGACTATGAGATTATGCAACTCCCGTTTACCGGAGGAACACTTTGTGTGCTACCAAACGTCACAACGTAACTGGGTGATTATAAAGGTGCTCTACAGGTGTCTCCAAAAGTACATGTTGGGTTGACGTATTTCGAGATTAGGATTTGTCACTCCGATTGTCGGAGAGGTATTTCTGGGCCCGCTCGGTAATGCACATCACATAAGCCTTGCAAGCATTGCAACTAATGAGTTAGTTGCGAGATGATGTATTACGGAACGAGTAATGAGACTTTCCGGTAACGAGATTGAACTAGGTATTGGATACCGA